>NW_026869996.1:10741711-10778241 GCF_020882245.1 Rhopalosiphum padi | reverse complement strand
TGCAAGTTAATAATAATAAATTAGAACCATTTTCTTAATATAATGGTCCAGGTTTCAAGAGATTAACTTGAGAATTGTGTGTTTTATAAGCAGTTCAAAAAATAAATATTTAATATTCGTCAAAATTATCATATAAAAACATGTTTTATTGTTTTAATGAAGTATCTGCTTAAATGAGATGTATACAAGTTAATAATAATAAATTAGAACCATTTTCTTAATATAATGGTCCAGGTTTCAAGAGATTAACTTGAGAATTGTGTGTTTTATAAGCAGTTCAAAAAATAAATGTATATTATTCATCAAAATTATCATATAAAATCATGTTTTATAGTTTTAATGAAGTATCTGCTTAAATGAGATGTATGCAAGTTAATAATAATAAATTAGAATCATTTTCTTAATGATAATGGTCCAGGTTTCAAGAGATTAACTTGAGAATTGTTTGTTTTATAAGCAGATCAAAAAATAAATAAGTAATATTCATCAAAATTATCATATAAAATCATGTTTTATAGTTTTAATGAAGTATCTGCTTAAATGAGATGTATGCAAGTTAATAATAATAAATTAGAATCATTTTCTTTATGATAATGGTCCAGGTTTCAAGAGATTAACTTGAGAATTGTGTGTTTTATAAGCAGTTCAAAAAATAAATATATATTATTCGTCAAAAAATCATATAAAATCATGTTTTATAGTGTTTATAAAGTATCTGCTTAAATGAAATGTATGCAAGTTAATAATAATAAATTAAATAATTTAATTAATATTATGGTCAGGGAAGCATTTGAGTAACTTTTAGATACATTGCTATTAATTTTCTATTAACTATACCTAATAACCTTTACACGTACATTGCATAAATTCTTTATAATCAGTATCTTTTAGTTCATTTTCAACATTGGATGTTCATACTTTCCCAAAGTTGTATGCATACAAATAAATGTCTCAGCATTCCTTGAGTCATCTGCTGTATTGCCATCTAAAAAAATTTAATCAGTTAAATATATATAATAATTGGAGAATGACTCGATAACTCAGTGCTTTATAAGCAGTTTAAAACATGAATTTTTGATATTCGTCAAAATGATCATATAAAATCATGTTTTTTAGTGTTTATGAAGTATCAAGTTAAATTAATTGTATGAAAGTTAATTATAGTAAATAAGAATCATTTACTTAGTCCTATTGTCAGGATATCATGACATTAACATTTTGTTACATAACTATTAATTTTCTTTAAATTATATTCTATTTTAAGCTCTACACGTACGTTGAATAAAACAATTATTATTATCAGTATCTTCTAGTCCATTTTCATCATAGGATGTTTATATTTTCCAAACTGATATAATCGCGAATTCATGTCTCACCATGGCTTTCATTGTCTGCTGTATTGCAATCTGAAAATATTGTAGTTAGTTAAATATGCGTATAGTTGGAGTAAACAATGTCACTACTACACACCATAATTAGAACGAAAATCTTTATATGATAACTAGTATTTGGAAAATACTGAATAAGTCAGTAACGGAAACAATCAAACAATAACTATCTGAACAACTTTATTCTTAATACAAAATATTTAAAAACAATTTTCAGTTAAAACTTAAATGCAAATACGATTGTAAAACAGCAAAGTGATATGAAATATTATCATATAACAGATAATAAGAAATAATAATTATGATAAGCCATAAAAGATAGTACAAATCTACCAAATTATTTTGTTGAATTTGAATGTAAAATAAATGTAACTAAATAATACACTCGAACAATAACTTAAATTTTCTTCTATTCAATATGAAAAAAATATGAATTGTATAATTCGTCAAAATTAACATATAAAATAATTTGTTAATGTTGTTATGAAGTAAAAATATCTGGTTAAACAAAACATATGAAAGTTATAAATGATAAAATGGAATAATTTTCATAATATAACAGTCAAGGTATCAAAACACGTACTTGAGAATAAAATATTTTATAAGCAGTTAAATGTATGAATTTGTTATATTCAACAAAATTATCCTATAAATGTAATAAAAATAAAATGATTTTTAAAGCTAAGACAAATTTTAAGAAAGAAAATTAAAAGTTCTCAGGTGTTTAATAATCATTTATTCACTGTATTAACAAATATCTATTGTATCACTACATTAATATTCTATTAATTATATTCAATAACCATTACATGTAAATTGCATAAATTCATTATAATCAGTATTCGTTAGTTCATTTTCAAAGTTGGATGTTCATACTTTTCCAGAGTTGTTTGAATACCAAACAATGTTTCAGCATCCCTTGAGTGATCTGCTGTATTTGCATCTAAAAAAATTTATCCAGTTAAATAAATATAATAATTGGAGAATGACTCGATAACTCAGTGCTTTGTAAGCAACTTAAAACATGAATTTTTAATATTCGTCAAAATTATCATATAAAATCATGTTTTATAGTTTTAATGAAGTTCCTACTTAAATGAGATGTATGCAAATTAGTTATAATAAATTCTAATCATTTTCTTAATACAGTGGTCCAGGTTTCAAGAGATTAACTTGATAATTGTGTGTTTTATAAGCAGTTCAAAAAATAAATGTATATTATTCATCAAAATTATCATATAAAAACATGTTTTATAGTTTTAATGAAGTATCTGCTTAAATGAGATGTATGCAAGTTAATAATAATAAATTCTAATCATTTTCTTAATATAGTGGTCCAGGTTTCAAGAGATTAACTTGATAATTGTGTGTTTTATAAGCAGTTCAAAAAATAAATGTATATTATTCATCAAAATTATCATATAAAATCATGTTTTATAGTGTTTATGAAAAATCTGCTTAAATGAAATGTATGCAAGTTAGTAATAATAAATTAGAATCATTTTCTTAATATAGTGGTCCAGGTTTCAAGAGATTATCTTGAGAATTGTTTGTTTTATAAGCAGTTCAAAAAAAAAATATTTAATATTCGTTAAAATTATCATATAAAATCATGTTTTATAGTGTTTATGAAGTATCTGCTTAAATGAGATGTATGCAAGTTAATAATAATAAATTAGAATCATTTTCTTAATATAGTGGTCAAGGTTTCAAGAGATTAACTTGAGAATTGTGTGTTTTATAAGCAGTTCAAAAAATAAATATATATTATTCGTCAAAATTATCATATAAAATCATGTTTTATAGTGTTTATGAAGTATCTGCTTAAATGAGATGTATGCAAGTTAATAATAATAAATTAGAATCATTTTCTTAATATAATGGTCCAGGTTTCAAGAGATTAACTTGAGAATTATGTGTTTTATAAGCAGTTCAAAAAATAAATGTATATTATTCATCAAAATTATCATATAAAATCATGTTTTATAGTTTTAATGATGTATCTGCTTAAATGAGATGTATGCAAGTTAATAATAATAAATTAGAATCATTTTCTTAATGATAATGGTCCAGGTTTCAAGAGATTAACTTGAGAATTGTTTGTTTTATAAGCAGATCAAAAAATAAATAAGTAATATTCGTCAAAATTATCATATAAAATCATGTTTTATTGTTTTAATGAAGTTCCTGCTTAAATGAGATGTATGCAAGTTAGTAATAATAAATTCTAATCATTTTCTTAATATAATGGTCCAGGTTTCAAGAGATTAACTTGAGAATTGTGTGTTTTATAAGCAGTTCAAAAAATAAATATTTAATATTCGTCAAAATTATCATATAAAATCATGTTTTATAGTTTTAATGAAGTTCCTGCTTAAATGAGATGTATGCAAGTTAATAATAATAAATTAGAATCATTTTCTTAATATAATGGTCCAGGTTTCAAGAGATTAACTTGAGAATTGTGTGTTTTATAAGCAGTTCAAAAAATAAATGTATATTATTCATCAAAATTATCATATAAAAACATGTTTTATAGTTTTAATGAAGTATCTGCTTAAATGAGATGTATGCAAGTTAATAATAATAAATTAGAATCATTTTCTTAATATAATGGTCCAGGTTTCAAGAGATTAACTTGAGAATTGTGTGTTTTATAAGCAGTTCAAAAAATAAATATTTAATATTCGTCAAAATTATCATATAAAATCATGTTTTATTGTTTTAATGAAGTTCCTGCTTAAATGAGATGTATGCAAGTTAGTAATAATAAATTCTAATCATTTTCTTAATATAATGGTCCAGGTTTCAAGAGATTAACTTGAGAATTGTGTGTTTTATAAGCAGTTCAAAAAATAAATATTTAATATTCGTCAAAATTATCATATAAAATCATGTTTTATAGTTTTAATGAAGTTCCTGCTTAAATGAGATGTATGCAAGTTAATAATAATAAATTAGAATCAATTTCTTAATATAATGGTCCAGGTTTCAAGAGATTAACTTGAGAATTGTGTGTTTTATAAGCAGTTCAAAAAATAAATGTATATTATTCATCAAAATTATCATATAAAAACATGTTTTATAGTTTTAATGAAGTATCTGCTTAAATGAGATGTATGCAAGTTAATAATAATAAATTAGAATCATTTTCTTAATATAATGGTCCAGGTTTCAAGAGATTAACTTGAGAATTGTGTGTTTTATAAGCAGTTCAAAAAATAAATATTTAATATTCGTCAAAATTATCATATAAAATCATGTTTTATTGTTTTAATGAAGTTCCTGCTTAAATGAGATGTATGCAAGTTAGTAATAATAAATTCTAATCATTTTCTTAATATAGTGGTCCAGGTTTCAAGAGATTAACTTGATAATTGTGTGTTTTATAAGCAGTTTAAAAAATAAATGTATATTATTCATCAAAATTATCATATAAAAACATGTTTTATAGTTTTAATGAAGTATCTGCTTAAATGAGATGTATGCAAGTTAATAATAATAAATTAGAATCATTTTCTTAATATAGTGGTCCAGGTTTCAAGAGATTATCTTGAGAATTGTTTGTTTTATAAGCAGATCAAAAAAAAAAATATTTTATATTCGTCAAAATTATCATATAAAATCATGTTTTATAGTTTTAATGAAGTATCTGCTTAAATGAGATGTATGCAAGTTAATAATAATAAATTAGAATCATTTTCTTAATATAGTGGTCCAGGTTTCAAGAGATTATCTTGAGAATTGTTTGTTTTATAAGCAGATCAAAAAATAAATATTTAATATTCGTCAAAATTATCATATAAAATCATGTTTTATAGTTTTAATGAAGTATCTGCTTAAATGAGATGTATGCAAGTTAATAATAATAAATTAGAATCATTTTCTTAATATAATGGTCCAGGTTTCAAGAGATTAACTTGAGAATTATGTGTTTTATAAGCAGTTCAAAAAATAAATGTATATTATTCATCAAAATTATCATATAAAATCATGTTTTATAGTTTTAATGAAGTATCTGCTTAAATGAGATGTATGCAAGTTAATAATAATAAATTAGAATCATTTTCTTAATATAGTGGTCCAGGTTTCAAGAGATTATCTTGAGAATTGTTTGTTTTATAAGCAGATCAAAAAATAAATATTTAATATTCGTCAAAATTATCATATAAAATCATGTTTTATAGTTTTAATGAAGTATCTGCTTAAATGAGATGTATGCAAGTTAATAATAATAAATTAGAATCATTTTCTTAATATAATGGTCCAGGTTTCAAGAGATTAACTTGAGAATTATGTGTTTTATAAGCAGTTCAAAAAATAAATGTATATTATTCATCAAAATTATCATATAAAATCATGTTTTATAGTTTTAATGAAGTATCTGCTTAAATGAGATGTATGCAAGTTAATAATAATAAATTAGAATCATTTTCTTAATATAGTGGTCCAGGTTTCAAGAGATTATCTTGAGAATTGTTTGTTTTATAAGCAGATCAAAAAATAAATATTTAATATTCGTCAAAATTATCATATAAAATCATGTTTTATAGTTTTAATGAAGTATCTGCTTAAATGAGATGTATGCAAGTTAATAATAATAAATTAGAATCATTTTCTTAATATAATGGTCCAGGTTTCAAGAGATTAACTTGAGAATTATGTGTTTTATAAGCAGTTCAAAAAATAAATGTATATTATTCATCAAAATTATCATATAAAATCATGTTTTATAGTTTTAATGATGTATCTGCTTAAATGAGATGTATGCAAGTTAATAATAATAAATTAGAATCATTTTCTTAATATAATGGTCCAGGTTTCAAGAGATTAACTTGAGAATTGTGTGTTTTATAAGCAGTTCAAAAAATAAATATATATTATTCGTCAAAAAATCATATAAAATCATGTTTTATAGTGTTTATAAAGTATCTGCTTAAATGAAATGTATGCAAGTTAATAATAATAAATTAAATAATTTAATTAATATTATGGTCAGGGAAGCATTTGAGTAACTTTTAGATACATTGCTATTAATTTTCTATTAACTATACCTAATAACCATTACACGTACATTGCATAAATTCTTTATAATCAGTATCTTTTAGTTCATTTTCAACATTGGATGTTCATACTTTCCCAAAGTTGTATGCATACAAATAAATGTCTAAGCATTCCTTGAGTCATCTGCTGTATTGCCATCTAAAAAAATTTAATCAGTTAAATATATATAATAATTGGAGAATGACTCGATAACTCAGTGCTTTATAAGCAGTTTAAAACATGAATTTTTGATATTCGTCAAAATGATCATATAAAATCATGTTTTTTAGTGTTTATGAAGTATCAAGTTAAATTAATTGTATGAAAGTTAATTATAGTGAATAAGAATCATTTACTTAGTCCTATTGTCAGGATATCATGACATTAACATTTTGTTACATAACTATTAATTTTCTTTAAATTATATTCTATTATAAGCTCTACACGTACGTTGAATAAAACAATTATTATTATCAGTATCTTCTAGTCCATTTTCATCATAGGATGTTTATATTTTCCAAACTGATATAATCGCGAATTCATGTCTCACCATGGCTTTCATTGTCTGCTGTATTGCAATCTGAAAATATTGTAGTTAGTTAAATATGCGTATAGTTGGACTAAACAATGTCACTACTACACACCATAATTAGAACGAAAATCTTTATATGATAACTAGTATTTGGAAAATACTGAATAAGTCAGTAACGGAAACAATCAAACAATAACTATCTGAACAACTTTATTCTTAATACAAAATATTTAAAAACAATTTTCAGTTAAAACTTAAATGCAAATACGATTGTAAAACAGCAAAGTGATATGAAATATTATCATATAACAGATGATAAGAAATAATAATTATGATAAGCCATAAAAGATAGTACAAATCTACCAAATTATTTTGTTGAATTTGAATGTAAAATAAATGTAACTAAATAATACACTCGAACAATAACTTAAATTTTCTTCTATTCAATATGAAAAAAATATGAATTGTATAATTCGTCAAAATTAACATATAAAATAATTTGTTAAAGTTGTTATGAAGTAAAAATATCTGGTTAAACAAAACATATGAAAGTTATAAATGATAAAATGGAATAATTTTCATAATATAACAGTCAAGGTATCAAAACACGTACTTGAGAATAAAATATTTTATAAGCAGTTAAATGTATGAATTTGTTATATTCAACAAAATTATCCTATAAATGTAATAAAAATAAAATGATTTTTAAAGCTAAGACAAATTTTAAGAAAGAAAATTAAAAGTTCTCAGGTGTTTAATAATCATTTATTCACTGTATTAACAAATATCTATTGTATCACTACATTAATATTCTATAAATTATATTCAATAACCATTACATGTAAATTGCATAAATTCATTATAATCAGTATTCGTTAGTTCATTTTCAAAGTTGGATGTTCATACTTTTCCAGAGTTGTTTGAATACCAAACAATGTTTCAGCATCCCTTGAGTGATCTGCTGTATTTGCATCTAAAAAAATTTATCCAGTTAAATAAATATAATAATTGGAGAATGACTCGATAACTCAGTGCTTTGTAAGCAATTTAAAACATGAATTTTTAATATTCGTCAAAATTATCATATAAAATCATGTTTTATAGTTTTAATGAAATTCCTACTTAAATGAGATGTATGCAAATTAGTTATAATAAATTCTAATCATTTTCTTAATATAGTGGTCCAGGTTTCAAGAGATTAACTTGATAATTGTGTGTTTTATAAGCAGTTCAAAAAATAAATGTATATTATTCATCAAAATTATCATATAAAAACATGTTTTATAGTTTTAATGAAGTATCTGCTTAAATGAGATGTATGCAAGTTAATAATAATAAATTCTAATCATTTTCTTAATATAGTGGTCCAGGTTTCAAGAGATTAACTTGATAATTGTGTGTTTTATAAGCAGTTCAAAAAATAAATGTATATTATTCATCAAAATTATCATATAAAATCATGTTTTATAGTGTTTATGAAAAATCTGCTTAAATGAAATGTATGCAAGTTAGTAATAATAAATTAGAATCATTTTCTTAATATAGTGGTCCAGGTTTCAAGAGATTATCTTGAGAATTGTTTGTTTTATAAGCAGTTCAAAAAAAAAATATTTAATATTCGTTAAAATTATCATATAAAATCATGTTTTATAGTTTTAATGAAGTTCCTGCTTAAATGAGATGTATGCAAGTTAATAATAATAAATTAGAATCATTTTCTTAATATAATGGTCCAGGTTTCAAGAGATTAACTTGAGAATTGTGTGTTTTATAAGCAGTTCAAAAAATAAATATTTAATATTCGTCAAAATTATCATATAAAATCATGTTTTATTGTTTTAATGAAGTTCCTGCTTAAATGAGATGTATGCAAGTTAGTAATAATAAATTCTAATCATTTTCTTAATATAATGGTCCAGGTTTCAAGAGATTAACTTGAGAATTGTGTGTTTTATAAGCAGTTCAAAAAATAAATATTTAATATTCGTCAAAATTATCATATAAAATCATGTTTTATAGTTTTAATGAAGTTCCTGCTTAAATGAGATGTATGCAAGTTAATAATAATAAATTAGAATCAATTTCTTAATATAATGGTCCAGGTTTCAAGAGATTAACTTGAGAATTGTGTGTTTTATAAGCAGTTCAAAAAATAAATGTATATTATTCATCAAAATTATCATATAAAAACATGTTTTATAGTTTTAATGAAGTATCTGCTTAAATGAGATGTATGCAAGTTAATAATAATAAATTAGAATCATTTTCTTAATATAATGGTCCAGGTTTCAAGAGATTAACTTGAGAATTGTGTGTTTTATAAGCAGTTCAAAAAATAAATATTTAATATTCGTCAAAATTATCATATAAAATCATGTTTTATTGTTTTAATGAAGTTCCTGCTTAAATGAGATGTATGCAAGTTAATAATAATAAATTAGAATCATTTTCTTAATATAGTGGTCCAGGTTTCAAGAGATTATCTTGAGAATTGTTTGTTTTATAAGCAGATCAAAAAATAAATATTTAATATTCGTCAAAATTATCATATAAAATCATGTTTTATAGTTTTAATGAAGTATCTGCTTAAATGAGATGTATGCAAGTTAATAATAATAAATTAGAATCATTTTCTTAATATAATGGTCCAGGTTTCAAGAGATTAACTTGAGAATTATGTGTTTTATAAGCAGTTCAAAAAATAAATGTATATTATTCATCAAAATTATCATATAAAATCATGTTTTATAGTTTTAATGAAGTATCTGCTTAAATGAGATGTATGCAAGTTAATAATAATAAATTAGAATCATTTTCTTAATATAATGGTCCAGGTTTCAAGAGATTAACTTGAGAATTGTGTGTTTTATAAGCAGTTCAAAAAATAAATGTATATTATTCATCAAAATTATCATATAAAAACATGTTTTATAGTTTTAATGAAGTATCTGCTTAAATGAGATGTATGCAAGTTAATAATAATAAATTAGAATCATTTTCTTAATATAATGGTCCAGGTTTCAAGAGATTAACTTGAGAATTGTGTGTTTTATAAGCAGTTCAAAAAATAAATATTTAATATTCGTCAAAATTATCATATAAAATCAAGTTTTATTGTTTTAATGAAGTTCCTGCTTAAATGAGATGTATGCAAGTTAGTAATAATAAATTCTAATCATTTTCTTAATATAGTGGTCCAGGTTTCAAGAGATTATCTTGAGAATTGTTTGTTTTATAAGCAGATCAAAAAAAAAATATTTTATATTCGTCAAAATTATCATATAAAATCATGTTTTATAGTTTTAATGAAGTATCTGCTTAAATGAGATGTATGCAAGTTAATAATAATAAATTAGAATCATTTTCTTAATATAATGGTCCAGGTTTCAAGAGATTAACTTGAGAATTGTGTGTTTTATAAGCAGTTCAAAAAATAAATATTTAATATTCGTCAAAATTATCATATAAAATCATGTTTTATAGCTTTAATGAAGTATCTGCTTAAATGAGATGTATGCAAGTTAATCATAATAAATTAGAATCATTTTCTTAATATAGTGGTCCAGGTTTCAAGAGATTAACTTGATAATTGTGTGTTTTATAAGCAGTTCAAAGAATAAATGTATATTAATTCATCAAAATTATCATATAAAATCATGTTTTATAGTGTTTATGAAAAATCTGCTTAAATGAGATGTATGGAAGTTAATAATAATAAATTCTAATCATTTTCTTAATATAGTGGTCCAGGTTTCAAGAGATTATCTTGAGAATTGTTTGTTTTATAAGCAGATCAAAAAATAAATAAGTAATATTCGTCAAAATTATCATATAAAATCATGTTTTATAGTTTTAATGAAGTATCTGCTTAAATGAGATGTATGCAAGTTAATAATAATAAATTAGAATCATTTTCTTTATGATAATGGTCCAGGTTTCAAGAGATTAACTTGAGAATTGTGTGTTTTATAAGCAGTTCAAAAAATAAATATATATTATTCGTCAAAATTATCATATAAAATCATGTTTTATAGTGTTTATAAAGTATCTGCTTAAATGAAATGTATGCAAGTTAATAATAATAAATTAGAATCATTTTCTTAATATAATGGTCCAGGTTTCAAGAGATTAACTTGAGAATTATGTGTTTTATAAGCAGTTCAAAAAATAAATGTATATTATTCATCAAAATTATCATATAAAATCATGTTTTATAGTTTTAATGAAGTATCTGCTTAAATGAGATGTATGCAAGTTAATAATAATAAATTAGAATCATTTTCTTAATATAGTGGTCCAGGTTTCAAGAGATTATCTTGAGAATTGTTTGTTTTATAAGCAGATCAAAAAATAAATATTTAATATTCGTCAAAATTATCATATAAAATCATGTTTTATAGCTTTAATGAAGTATCTGCTTAAATGAGATGTATGCAAGTTAATAATAATAAATTAGAATCATTTTCTTAATATAATGGTCCAGGTTTCAAGAGATTAACTTGAGAATTGTGTGTTTTATAAGCAGTTCAAAAAAAAAATATTTAATATTCGTCAAAATTATCATATAAAATCATGTTTTATAGTTTTAATGAAGTATCTGCTTAAATGAGATGTATGCAAGTTAATAATAATAAATTACAATTATTTTCTTAATATAGTGGTCCAGGTTTCAAGAGATTATCTTGAGAATTGTTTGTTTTATAAGCAGATCAAAAAAAAAATATTTTATATTCGTCAAAATTATCATATAAAATCATGTTTTATAGTTTTAATGAAGTATCTGCTTAAATGAGATGTATGCAAGTTAATAATAAAAAATTAGAATCATTTTCTTAATATAGTGGTCCAGGTTTCAAGAGATTATCTTGAGAATTGTTTGTTTTATAAGCAGATCAAAAAATAAATATTTAATATTCGTCAAAATTATCATATAAAATCATGTTTTATAGTTTTAATGAAGTATCTGCTGAAATGAGATGTATGCAAGTTAATAATAATAAATTAGAATCATTTTCTTAATATAATGGTCCAGGTTTCAAGAGATTAACTTGAGAATTGTGTGTTTTATAAGCAGTTCAAAAAATAAATATTTAATATTCGTCAAAATTATCATATAAAATCATGTTTTATAGTTTTAATGAAGTATCATCTTAAATAAGATGTATGCAAGTTAATAATAAAAAATTAGAATCATTTTCTTAATATAGTGGTCCAGGTTTCAAGAGATTAACTTGAGAATTGTTTGTTTTATAAGCAGATCAAAAAATAAATTTTTAATATACGTCAAAATTATCATATAAAATCATGTTTTATAGTGTTTATAAAGTATCTGCTTAAATGAAATGTATGCAAGTTAATAATAATAAATTAAATAATTTAATTAATATTATGGTCAGGGAAGCATTTGAGTAACTTTTAGATACATTGCTATTAATTTTATATCAACAATACCTAATAACCATTACACGTTCATTGCATAAATTCTTTATAATCAGTATCTTTTAGTTCATTTTCAACATTGGATGTTCATACTTTCCCAAAGTTGTATGCATACAAATAAATGTCTCAGCATTCCTTGAGTCATCTGCTGTATTGCAATCTGAAAATATTGTAGTCAGTTATATATGCGTATAGTTGGAGTAAACAATGTCACTACTACACACCATAATTAGAACGAAAATCTTTATATGATAACTAGTATTTGGAAAATACTGAATAAGTCAGTAACGGAAACAATCAAACAATAACTATCTGAACAACTTTATTCTTAATACAAAATATTTAAAAACAATTTTCAGTTAAAACTTAAATGCAAATACGATTGTAAAACAGCAAAGTGATATGAAATATTATCATATAACAGATGATAAGAAATAATAATTATGATAAGCCATAAAAGATAGTACAAATCTACCAAATTATTTTGTTGAATTTGAATGTAAAATAAATGTAACTAAATAATACACTCGAACAATAACTTAAATTTTCTTCTATTCAATATGAAAAAAATATGAATTGTATAATTCGTCAAAATTAACATATAAAATAATTTGTTAAAGTTGTTATGAAGTAAAAATATCTGGTTAAACAAAACATATGAAAGTTATAAATGATAAAATGGAATAATTTTCATAATATAACAGTCAAGGTATCAAAACACGTACTTGAGAATAAAATATTTTATAAGCAGTTAAATGTATGAATTTGTTATATTCAACAAAATTATCCTATAAATGTAATAAAAATAAAATGATTTTTAAAGCTAAGACAAATTTTAAGAAAGAAAATTAAAAGTTCTCAGGTGTTTAATAATCATTTATTCACTGTATTAACAAATATCTATTGTATCACTACATTAATATTCTATAAATTATATTCAATAACCATTACATGTAAATTGCATAAATTCATTATAATCAGTATTCGTTAGTTCATTTTCAAAGTTGGATGTTCATACTTTTCCAGAGTTGTTTGAATACCAAACAATGTTTCAGCATCCCTTGAGTGATCTGCTGTATTTGCATCTAAAAAAATTTATCCAGTTAAATAAATATAATAATTGGAGAATGACTCGATAACTCAGTGCTTTGTAAGCAATTTAAAACATGAATTTTTAATATTCTTCAAAATTATCATATAAAATCATGTTTTATAGTTTTAATGAAATTCCTACTTAAATGAGATGTATGCAAATTAGTTATAATAAATTCTAATCATTTTCTTAATATAGTGGTCCAGGTTTCAAGAGATTAACTTGATAATTGTGTGTTTTATAAGCAGTTCAAAAAATAAATGTATATTATTCATCAAAATTATCATATAAAAACATGTTTTATAGTTTTAATGAAGTATCTGCTTAAATGAGATGTATGCAAGTTAATAATAATAAATTCTAATCATTTTCTTAATATAGTGGTCCAGGTTTCAAGAGATTAACTTGATAATTGTGTGTTTTATAAGCAGTTCAAAAAATAAATGTATATTATTCATCAAAATTATCATATAAAATCATGTTTTATAGTGTTTATGAAAAATCTGCTTAAATGAAATGTATGCAAGTTAGTAATAATAAATTAGAATCATTTTCTTAATATAGTGGTCCAGGTTTCAAGAGATTATCTTGAGAATTGTTTGTTTTATAAGCAGTTCAAAAAAAAAATATTTAATATTCGTTAAAATTATCATATAAAATCATGTTTTATAGTTTTAATGAAGTTCCTGCTTAAATGAGATGTATGCAAGTTAATAATAATAAATTAGAATCATTTTCTTAATATAATGGTCCAGGTTTCAAGAGATTAACTTGAGAATTGTGTGTTTTATAAGCAGTTCAAAAAATAAATATTTAATATTCGTCAAAATTATCATATAAAATCATGTTTTATTGTTTTAATGAAGTTCCTGCTTAAATGAGATGTATGCAAGTTAGTAATAATAAATTCTAATCATTTTCTTAATATAATGGTCCAGGTTTCAAGAGATTAACTTGAGAATTGTGTGTTTTATAAGCAGTTCAAAAAATAAATATTTAATATTCGTCAAAATTATCATATAAAATCATGTTTTATAGTTTTAATGAAGTTCCTGCTTAAATGAGATGTATGCAAGTTAATAATAATAAATTAGAATCAATTTCTTAATATAATGGTCCAGGTTTCAAGAGATTAACTTGAGAATTGTGTGTTTTATAAGCAGTTCAAAAAATAAATGTATATTATTCATCAAAATTATCATATAAAAACATGTTTTATAGTTTTAATGAAGTATCTGCTTAAATGAGATGTATGCAAGTTAATAATAATAAATTAGAATCATTTTCTTAATATAATGGTCCAGGTTTCAAGAGATTAACTTGAGAATTGTGTGTTTTATAAGCAGTTCAAAAAATAAATATTTAATATTCGTCAAAATTATCATATAAAATCATGTTTTATTGTTTTAATGAAGTTCCTGCTTAAATGAGATGTATGCAAGTTAATAATAATAAATTAGAATCATTTTCTTAATATAGTGGTCCAGGTTTCAAGAGATTATCTTGAGAATTGTTTGTTTTATAAGCAGATCAAAAAATAAATATTTAATATTCGTCAAAATTATCATATAAAATCATGTTTTATAGTTTTAATGAAGTATCTGCTTAAATGAGATGTATGCAAGTTAATAATAATAAATTAGAATCATTTTCTTAATATAATGGTCCAGGTTTCAAGAGATTAACTTGAGAATTATGTGTTTTATAAGCAGTTCAAAAAATAAATGTATATTATTCATCAAAATTATCATATAAAATCATGTTTTATAGTTTTAATGAAGTATCTGCTTAAATGAGATGTATGCAAGTTAATAATAATAAATTAGAATCATTTTCTTAATATAATGGTCCAGGTTTCAAGAGATTAACTTGAGAATTGTGTGTTTTATAAGCAGTTCAAAAAATAAATGTATATTATTCATCAAAATTATCATATAAAAACATGTTTTATAGTTTTAATGAAGTATCTGCTTAAATGAGATGTATGCAAGTTAATAATAATAAATTAGAATCATTTTCTTAATATAATGGTCCAGGTTTCAAGAGATTAACTTGAGAATTGTGTGTTTTATAAGCAGTTCAAAAAATAAATATTTAATATTCGTCAAAATTATCATATAAAATCAAGTTTTATTGTTTTAATGAAGTTCCTGCTTAAATGAGATGTATGCAAGTTAGTAATAATAAATTCTAATCATTTTCTTAATATAGTGGTCCAGGTTTCAAGAGATTATCTTGAGAATTGTTTGTTTTATAAGCAGATCAAAAAAAAAATATTTTATATTCGTCAAAATTATCATATAAAATCATGTTTTATAGTTTTAATGAAGTATCTGCTTAAATGAGATGTATGCAAGTTAATAATAAAAAATTAGAATCATTTTCTTAATATAGTGGTCCAGGTTTCAAGAGATTATCTTGAGAATTGTTTGTTTTATAAGCAGATCAAAAAATAAATATTTAATATTCGTCAAAATTATCATATAAAATCATGTTTTATAGTTTTAATGAAGTATCTGCTGAAATGAGATGTATGCAAGTTAATAATAATAAATTAGAATCATTTTCTTAATATAATGGTCCAGGTTTCAAGAGATTAACTTGAGAATTGTGTGTTTTATAAGCAGTTCAAAAAATAAATATTTAATATTCGTCAAAATTATCATATAAAATCATGTTTTATAGTTTTAATGAAGTATCATCTTAAATAAGATGTATGCAAGTTAATAATAAAAAATTAGAATCATTTTCTTAATATAGTGGTCCAGGTTTCAAGAGATTAACTTGAGAATTGTTTGTTTTATAAGCAGATCAAAAAATAAATTTTTAATATACGTCAAAATTATCATATAAAATCATGTTTTATAGTGTTTATAAAGTATCTGCTTAAATGAAATGTATGCAAGTTAATAATAATAAATTAAATAATTTAATTAATATTATGGTCAGGGAAGCATTTGAGTAACTTTTAGATACATTGCTATTAATTTTATATCAACAATACCTAATAACCATTACACGTTCATTGCATAAATTCTTTATAATCAGTATCTTTTAGTTCATTTTCAACATTGGATGTTCATACTTTCCCAAAGTTGTATGCATACAAATAAATGTCTCAGCATTCCTTGAGTCATCTGCTGTATTGCAATCTGAAAATATTGTAGTCAGTTATATATGCGTATAGTTGGAGTAAACAATGTCACTACTACACACCATAATTAGAACGAAAATCTTTATATGATAACTAGTATTTGGAAAATACTGAATAAGTCAGTAACGGAAACAATCAAACAATAACTATCTGAACAACTTTATTCTTAATACAAAATATTTAAAAACAATTTTCAGTTAAAACTTAAATGCAAATACGATTGTAAAACAGCAAAGTGATATGAAATATTATCATATAACAGATGATAAGAAATAATAATTATGATAAGCCATAAAAGATAGTACAAATCTACCAAATTATTTTGTTGAATTTGAATGTAAAATAAATGTAACTAAATAATACACTCGAACAATAACTTAAATTTTCTTCTATTCAATATGAAAAAAATATGAATTGTATAATTCGTCAAAATTAACATATAAAATAATTTGTTAAAGTTGTTATGAAGTAAAAATATCTGGTTAAACAAAACATATGAAAGTTATAAATGATAAAATGGAATAATTTTCATAATATAACAGTCAAGGTATCAAAACACGTACTTGAGAATAAAATATTTTATAAGCAGTTAAATGTATGAATTTGTTATATTCAACAAAATTATCCTATAAATGTAATAAAAATAAAATGATTTTTAAAGCTAAGACAAATTTTAAGAAAGAAAATTAAAAGTTCTCAGGTGTTTAATAATCATTTATTCACTGTATTAACAAATATCTATTGTATCACTACATTAATATTCTATAAATTATATTCAATAACCATTACATGTAAATTGCATAAATTCATTATAATCAGTATTCGTTAGTTCATTTTCAAAGTTGGATGTTCATACTTTTCCAGAGTTGTTTGAATACCAAACAATGTTTCAGCATCCCTTGAGTGATCTGCTGTATTTGCATCTAAAAAAATTTATCCAGTTAAATAAATATAATAATTGGAGAATGACTCGATAACTCAGTGCTTTGTAAGCAATTTAAAACATGAATTTTTAATATTCGTCAAAATTATCATATAAAATCATGTTTTATAGTTTTAATGAAATTCCTACTTAAATGAGATGTATGCAAATTAGTTATAATAAATTCTAATCATTTTCTTAATATAGTGGTCCAGGTTTCAAGAGATTAACTTGATAATTGTGTGTTTTATAAGCAGTTCAAAAAATAAATGTATATTATTCATCAAAATTATCATATAAAAACATGTTTTATAGTTTTAATGAAGTATCTGCTTAAATGAGATGTATGCAAGTTAATAATAATAAATTCTAATCATTTTCTTAATATAGTGGTCCAGGTTTCAAGAGATTAACTTGATAATTGTGTGTTTTATAAGCAGTTCAAAAAATAAATGTATATTATTCATCAAAATTATCATATAAAATCATGTTTTATAGTGTTTATGAAAAATCTGCTTAAATGAAATGTATGCAAGTTAGTAATAATAAATTAGAATCATTTTCTTAATATAGTGGTCCAGGTTTCAAGAGATTATCTTGAGAATTGTTTGTTTTATAAGCAGTTCAAAAAAAAAATATTTAATATTCGTTAAAATTATCATATAAAATCATGTTTTATAGTGTTTATGAAGTATCTGCTTAAATGAGATGTATGCAAGTTAATAATAATAAATTAGAATCATTTTCTTAATATAGTGGTCAAGGTTTCAAGAGATTAACTTGAGAATTGTGTGTTTTATAAGCAGTTCAAAAAATAAATGTATATTATTCATCAAAATTATCATATAAAAACATGTTTTATAGTTTTAATGAAGTATCTGCTTAAATGAGATGTATGCAAGTTAATAATAATAAATTAGAATCATTTTCTTAATATAATGGTCCAGGTTTCAAGAGATTAACTTGAGAATTGTGTGTTTTATAAGCAGTTCAAAAAATAAATATTTAATATTCGTCAAAATTATCATATAAAATCATGTTTTATTGTTTTAATGAAGTTCCTGCTTAAATGAGATGTATGCAAGTTAGTAATAATAAATTCTAATCATTTTCTTAATATAGTGGTCCAGGTTTCAAGAGATTAACTTGATAATTGTGTGTTTTATAAGCAGTTTAAAAAATAAATGTATATTATTCATCAAAATTATCATATAAAAACATGTTTTATAGTTTTAATGAAGTATCTGCTTAAATGAGATGTATGCAAGTTAATAATAATAAATTAGAATCATTTTCTTAATATAGTGGTCCAGGTTTCAAGAGATTATCTTGAGAATTGTTTGTTTTATAAGCAGATCAAAAAAAAAATATTTTATATTCGTCAAAATTATCATATAAAATCATGTTTTATAGTTTTAATGAAGTATCTGCTTAAATGAGATGTATGCAAGTTAATAATAATAAATTAGAATCATTTTCTTAATATAGTGGTCCAGGTTTCAAGAGATTATCTTGAGAATTGTTTGTTTTATAAGCAGATCAAAAAATAAATATTTAATATTCGTCAAAATTATCATATAAAATCATGTTTTATAGTTTTAATGAAGTATCTGCTTAAATGAGATGTATGCAAGTTAATAATAATAAATTAGAATCATTTTCTTAATATAATGGTCCAGGTTTCAAGAGATTAACTTGAGAATTATGTGTTTTATAAGCAGTTCAAAAAATAAATGTATATTATTCATCAAAATTATCATATAAAATCATGTTTTATAGTTTTAATGAAGTATCTGCTTAAATGAGATGTATGCAAGTTAATAATAATAAATTAGAATCATTTTCTTAATATAGTGGTCCAGGTTTCAAGAGATTATCTTGAGAATTGTTTGTTTTATAAGCAGATCAAAAAATAAATATTTAATATTCGTCAAAATTATCATATAAAATCATGTTTTATAGTTTTAATGAAGTATCTGCTTAAATGAGATGTATGCAAGTTAATAATAATAAATTAGAATCATTTTCTTAATATAATGGTCCAGGTTTCAAGAGATTAACTTGAGAATTATGTGTTTTATAAGCAGTTCAAAAAATAAATGTATATTATTCATCAAAATTATCATATAAAATCATGTTTTATAGTTTTAATGAAGTATCTGCTTAAATGAGATGTATGCAAGTTAATAATAATAAATTAGAATCATTTTCTTAATATAATGGTCCAGGTTTCAAGAGATTAACTTGAGAATTATGTGTTTTATAAGCAGTTCAAAAAATAAATGTATATTATTCATCAAAATTATCATATAAAATCATGTTTTATAGTTTTAATGAAGTATCTGCTTAAATGAGATGTATGCAAGTTAATAATAATAAATTAGAATCATTTTCTTAATATAGTGGTCCAGGTTTCAAGAGATTATCTTGAGAATTGTTTGTTTTATAAGCAGATCAAAAAATAAATATTTAATATTCGTCAAAATTATCATATAAAATCATGTTTTATAGTTTTAATGAAGTATCTGCTTAAATGAGATGTATGCAAGTTAATAATAATAAATTAGAATCATTTTCTTAATATAATGGTCCAGGTTTCAAGAGATTAACTTGAGAATTATGTGTTTTATAAGCAGTTCAAAAAATAAATGTATATTATTCATCAAAATTATCATATAAAATCATGTTTTATAGTTTTAATGATGTATCTGCTTAAATGAGATGTATGCAAGTTAATAATAATAAATTAGAATCATTTTCTTAATATAATGGTCCAGGTTTCAAGAGATTATCTTGAGAATTGTTTGTTTTATAAGCAGATCAAAAAATAAATAAGTAATATTCGTCAAAATTATCATATAAAATCATGTTTTATAGTTTTAATGAAGTATCTGCTTAAATGAGATGTATGCAAGTTAATAATAATAAATTAGAATCATTTTCTTTATGATAATGGTCCAGGTTTCAAGAGATTAACTTGAGAATTGTGTGTTTTATAAGCAGTTCAAAAAATAAATATATATTATTCGTCAAAATTATCATATAAAATCATGTTTTATAGTGTTTATAAAGTATCTGCTTAAATGAAATGTATGCAAGTTAATAATAATAAATTAGAATCATTTTCTTAATATAATGGTCCAGGTTTCAAGAGATTAACTTGAGAATTGTTTGTTTTATAAGCAGATCAAAAAATAAATATTTAATATTCGTCAAAATTATCATATAAAATCATGTTTTATAGTTTTAATGAAGTATCTGCTTAAATGAGATGTATGCAAGTTAATAATAATAAATTAGAATCATTTTCTTAATATAATGGTCCAGGTTTCAAGAGATTAACTTGAGAATTGTGTGTTTTATAAGCAGTTCAAAAAAAAAATATTTAATATTCGTCAAAATTATCATATAAAATCATGTTTTATAGTTTTAATGAAGTATCTGCTTAAATGAGATGTATGCAAGTTAATAATAATAAATTACAATTATTTTCTTAATATAGTGGTCCAGGTTTCAAGAGATTATCTTGAGAATTGTTTGTTTTATAAGCAGATCAAAAAAAAAATATTTTATATTCGTCAAAATTATCATATAAAATCATGTTTTATAGTTTTAATGAAGTATCTGCTTAAATGAGATGTATGCAAGTTAATAATATTAAATTAGAATCATTTTCTTAATATAGTGGTCCAGGTTTCAAGAGATTATCTTGAGAATTGTTTGTTTTATAAGCAGATCAAAAAATAAATATTTAATATTCGTCAAAATTATCATATAAAATCATGTTTTATAGTTTTAATGAAGTATCTGCTGAAATGAGATGTATGCAAGTTAATAATAATAAATTAGAATCATTTTCTTAATATAATGGTCCAGGTTTCAAGAGATTAACTTGAGAATTGTGTGTTTTATAAGCAGTTCAAAAAATAAATGTATATTATTCATCAAAATTATCATATAAAAACATGTTTTATAGTTTTAATGAAGTATCTGCTTAAATGAGATGTATGCAAGTTAATAATAATAAATTAGAATCATTTTCTTAATATAATGGTCCAGGTTTCAAGAGATTAACTTGAGAATTGTGTGTTTTATAAGCAGTTCAAAAAATAAATATTTAATATTCGTCAAAATTATCATATAAAATCATGTTTTATTGTTTTAATGAAGTTCCTGCTTAAATGAGATGTATGCAAGTTAGTAATAATAAATTCTAATCATTTTCTTAATATAGTGGTCCAGGTTTCAAGAGATTAACTTGATAATTGTGTGTTTTATAAGCAGTTTAAAAAATAAATGTATATTATTCATCAAAATTATCATATAAAAACATGTTTTATAGTTTTAATGAAGTATCTGCTTAAATGAGATGTATGCAAGTTAATAATAATAAATTAGAATCATTTTCTTAATATAGTGGTCCAGGTTTCAAGAGATTATCTTGAGAATTGTTTGTTTTATAAGCAGATCAAAAAAAAAATATTTTATATTCGTCAAAATTATCATATAAAATCATGTTTTATAGTTTTAATGAAGTATCTGCTTAAATGAGATGTATGCAAGTTAATAATAATAAATTAGAATCATTTTCTTAATATAGTGGTCCAGGTTTCAAGAGATTATCTTGAGAATTGTTTGTTTTATAAGCAGATCAAAAAATAAATATTTAATATTCGTCAAAATTATCATATAAAATCATGTTTTATAGTTTTAATGAAGTATCTGCTTAAATGAGATGTATGCAAGTTAATAATAATAAATTAGAATCATTTTCTTAATATAATGGTCCAGGTTTCAAGAGATTAACTTGAGAATTATGTGTTTTATAAGCAGTTCAAAAAATAAATGTATATTATTCATCAAAATTATCATATAAAATCATGTTTTATAGTTTTAATGAAGTATCTGCTTAAATGAGATGTATGCAAGTTAATAATAATAAATTAGAATCATTTTCTTAATATAGTGGTCCAGGTTTCAAGAGATTATCTTGAGAATTGTTTGTTTTATAAGCAGATCAAAAAATAAATATTTAATATTCGTCAAAATTATCATATAAAATCATGTTTTATAGTTTTAATGAAGTATCTGCTTAAATGAGATGTATGCAAGTTAATAATAATAAATTAGAATCATTTTCTTAATATAATGGTCCAGGTTTCAAGAGATTAACTTGAGAATTATGTGTTTTATAAGCAGTTCAAAAAATAAATGTATATTATTCATCAAAATTATCATATAAAATCATGTTTTATAGTTTTAATGAAGTATCTGCTTAAATGAGATGTATGCAAGTTAATAATAATAAATTAGAATCATTTTCTTAATATAATGGTCCAGGTTTCAAGAGATTAACTTGAGAATTATGTGTTTTATAAGCAGTTCAAAAAATAAATGTATATTATTCATCAAAATTATCATATAAAATCATGTTTTATAGTTTTAATGAAGTATCTGCTTAAATGAGATGTATGCAAGTTAATAATAATAAATTAGAATCATTTTCTTAATATAGTGGTCCAGGTTTCAAGAGATTATCTTGAGAATTGTTTGTTTTATAAGCAGATCAAAAAATAAATATTTAATATTCGTCAAAATTATCATATAAAATCATGTTTTATAGTTTTAATGAAGTATCTGCTTAAATGAGATGTATGCAAGTTAATAATAATAAATTAGAATCATTTTCTTAATATAATGGTCCAGGTTTCAAGAGATTAACTTGAGAATTATGTGTTTTATAAGCAGTTCAAAAAATAAATGTATATTATTCATCAAAATTATCATATAAAATCATGTTTTATAGTTTTAATGATGTATCTGCTTAAATGAGATGTATGCAAGTTAATAATAATAAATTAGAATCATTTTCTTAATATAATGGTCCAGGTTTCAAGAGATTATCTTGAGAATTGTTTGTTTTATAAGCAGATCAAAAAATAAATAAGTAATATTCGTCAAAATTATCATATAAAATCATGTTTTATAGTTTTAATGAAGTATCTGCTTAAATGAGATGTATGCAAGTTAATAATAATAAATTAGAATCATTTTCTTTATGATAATGGTCCAGGTTTCAAGAGATTAACTTGAGAATTGTGTGTTTTATAAGCAGTTCAAAAAATAAATATATATTATTCGTCAAAATTATCATATAAAATCATGTTTTATAGTGTTTATAAAGTATCTGCTTAAATGAAATGTATGCAAGTTAATAATAATAAATTAGAATCATTTTCTTAATATAATGGTCCAGGTTTCAAGAGATTAACTTGAGAATTGTTTGTTTTATAAGCAGATCAAAAAATAAATATTTAATATTCGTCAAAATTATCATATAAAATCATGTTTTATAGTTTTAATGAAGTATCTGCTTAAATGAGATGTATGCAAGTTAATAATAATAAATTAGAATCATTTTCTTAATATAATGGTCCAGGTTTCAAGAGATTAACTTGAGAATTGTGTGTTTTATAAGCAGTTCAAAAAAAAAATATTTAATATTCGTCAAAATTATCATATAAAATCATGTTTTATAGTTTTAATGAAGTATCTGCTTAAATGAGATGTATGCAAGTTAATAATAATAAATTACAATTATTTTCTTAATATAGTGGTCCAGGTTTCAAGAGATTATCTTGAGAATTGTTTGTTTTATAAGCAGATCAAAAAAAAAATATTTTATATTCGTCAAAATTATCATATAAAATCATGTTTTATAGTTTTAATGAAGTATCTGCTTAAATGAGATGTATGCAAGTTAATAATATTAAATTAGAATCATTTTCTTAATATAGTGGTCCAGGTTTCAAGAGATTATCTTGAGAATTGTTTGTTTTATAAGCAGATCAAAAAATAAATATTTAATATTCGTCAAAATTATCATATAAAATCATGTTTTATAGTTTTAATGAAGTATCTGCTGAAATGAGATGTATGCAAGTTAATAATAATAAATTAGAATCATTTTCTTAATATAATGGTCCAGGTTTCAAGAGATTAACTTGAGAATTGTGTGTTTTATAAGCAGTTCAAAAAATAAATGTATATTATTCATCAAAATTATCATATAAAAACATGTTTTATAGTTTTAATGAAGTATCTGCTTAAATGAGATGTATGCAAGTTAATAATAATAAATTAGAATCATTTTCTTAATATAATGGTCCAGGTTTCAAGAGATTAACTTGAGAATTGTGTGTTTTATAAGCAGTTCAAAAAATAAATATTTAATATTCGTCAAAATTATCATATAAAATCATGTTTTATAGCTTTAATGAAGTATCTGCTTAAATGAGATGTATGCAAGTTAATCATAATAAATTAGAATCATTTTCTTAATATAGTGGTCCAGGTTTCAAGAGATTAACTTGATAATTGTGTGTTTTATAAGCAGTTCAAAAAATAAATGTATATTAATTCATCAAAATTATCATATAAAATCATGTTTTATAGTGTTTATGAAAAATCTGCTTAAATGAGATGTATGGAAGTTAATAATAATAAATTCTAATCATTTTCTTAATATAGTGGTCCAGGTTTCAAGAGATTATCTTGAGAATTGTTTGTTTTATAAGCAGATCAAAAAATAAATAAGTAATATTCGTCAAAATTATCATATAAAATCATGTTTTATAGTTTTAATGAAGTATCTGCTTAAATGAGATGTATGCAAGTTAATAATAATAAATTAGAATCATTTTCTTTATGATAATGGTCCAGGTTTCAAGAGATTAACTTGAGAATTGTGTGTTTTATAAGCAGTTCAAAAAATAAATATATATTATTCGTCAAAATTATCATATAAAATCATGTTTTATAGTGTTTATAAAGTATCTGCTTAAATGAAATGTATGCAAGTTAATAATAATAAATTAGAATCATTTTCTTAATATAATGGTCCAGGTTTCAAGAGATTAACTTGAGAATTATGTGTTTTATAAGCAGTTCAAAAAATAAATGTATATTATTCATCAAAATTATCATATAAAATCATGTTTTATAGTTTTAATGAAGTATCTGCTTAAATGAGATGTATGCAAGTTAATAATAATAAATTAGAATCATTTTCTTAATATAGTGGTCCAGGTTTCAAGAGATTATCTTGAGAATTGTTTGTTTTATAAGCAGATCAAAAAATAAATATTTAATATTCGTCAAAATTATCATATAAAATCATGTTTTATAGTTTTAATGAAGTATCTGCTTAAATGAGATGTATGCAAGTTAATAATAATAAATTAGAATCATTTTCTTAATATAATGGTCCAGGTTTCAAGAGATTAACTTGAGAATTGTGTGTTTTATAAGCAGTTCAAAAAAAAAATATTTAATATTCGTCAAAATTATCATATAAAATCATGTTTTATAGTTTTAATGAAGTATCTGCTTAAATGAGATGTATGCAAGTTAATAATATTAAATTAGAATCATTTTCTTAATATAGTGGTCCAGGTTTCAAGAAATTATCTTGAGAATTGTTTGTTTTATAAGCAGATCAAAAAATAAATATTTAATATTCGTCAAAATTATCATATAAAATCATGTTTTATAGTTTTAATGAAGTATCTGCTGAAATGAGATGTATGCAAGTTAATAATAATAAATTAGAATCATTTTCTTAATATAATGGTCCAGGTTTCAAGAGATTAACTTGAGAATTATGTGTTTTATAAGCAGTTCAAAAAATAAATGTATATTATTCATCAAAATTATCATATAAAATCATGTTTTATAGTTTTAATGAAGTATCTGCTTAAATGAGATGTATGCAAGTTAATAATAATAAATTAGAATCATTTTCTTAATATAGTGGTCCAGGTTTCAAGAGATTATCTTGAGAATTGTTTGTTTTATAAGCAGATCAAAAAATAAATATTTAATATTCGTCAAAATTATCATATAAAATCATGTTTTATAGTTTTAATGAAGTATCTGCTTAAATGAGATGTATGCAAGTTAATAATAATAAATTAGAATCATTTTCTTAATATAATGGTCCAGGTTTCAAGAGATTAACTTGAGAATTGTGTGTTTTATAAGCAGTTCAAAAAAAAAATATTTAATATTCGTCAAAATTATCATATAAAATCATGTTTTATAGTTTTAATGAAGTATCTGCTTAAATGAGATGTATGCAAGTTAATAATATTAAATTAGAATCATTTTCTTAATATAGTGGTCCAGGTTTCAAGAGATTATCTTGAGAATTGTTTGTTTTATAAGCAGATCAAAAAATAAATATTTAATATTCGTCAAAATTATCATATAAAATCATGTTTTATAGTTTTAATGAAGTATCTGCTGAAATGAGATGTATGCAAGTTAATAATAATAAATTAGAATCATTTTCTTAATATAATGGTCCAGGTTTCAAGAGATTAACTTGAGAATTATGTGTTTTATAAGCAGTTCAAAAAATAAATGTATATTATTCATCAAAATTATCATATAAAATCATGTTTTATAGTTTTAATGAAGTATCTGCTTAAATGAGATGTATGCAAGTTAATAATAATAAATTAGAATCATTTTCTTAATATAGTGGTCCAGGTTTCAAGAGATTATCTTGAGAATTGTTTGTTTTATAAGCAGATCAAAAAATAAATATTTAATATTCGTCAAAATTATCATATAAAATCATGTTTTATAGTTTTAATGAAGTATCTGCTTAAATGAGATGTATGCAAGTTAATAATAATAAATTAGAATCATTTTCTTAATATAATGGTCCAGGTTTCAAGAGATTAACTTGAGAATTATGTGTTTTATAAGCAGTTCAAAAAATAAATGTATATTATTCATCAAAATTATCATATAAAATCATGTTTTATAGTTTTAATGAAGTTCCTGCTTAAATGAGATGTATGCAAGTTAATAATAATAAATTAGAATCATTTTCTTAATATAATGGTCCAGGTTTCAAGAGATTAACTTGAGAATTGTGTGTTTTATAAGCAGTTCAAAAAATAAATGTATATTATTCATCAAAATTATCATATAAAAACATGTTTTATAGTTTTAATGAAGTATCTGCTTAAATGAGATGTATGCAAGTTAATAATAATAAATTAGAATCATTTTCTTAATATAATGGTCCAGGTTTCAAGAGATTAACTTGAGAATTGTGTGTTTTATAAGCAGTTCAAAAAATAAATATTTAATATTCGTCAAAATTATCATATAAAATCATGTTTTATTGTTTTAATGAAGTTCCTGCTTAAATGAGATGTATGCAAGTTAGTAATAATAAATTCTAATCATTTTCTTAATATAATGGTCCAGGTTTCAAGAGATTAACTTGAGAATTGTGTGTTTTATAAGCAGTTCAAAAAATAAATATTTAATATTCGTCAAAATTATCATATAAAATCATGTTTTATAGTTTTAATGAAGTTCCTGCTTAAATGAGATGTATGCAAGTTAATAATAATAAATTAGAATCATTTTCTTAATATAATGGTCCAGGTTTCAAGAGATTAACTTGATAATTGTGTGTTTTATAAGCAGTTTAAAAAATAAATGTATATTATTCATCAAAATTATCATATAAAAACATGTTTTATAGTTTTAATGAAGTATCTGCTTAAATGAGATGTATGCAAGTTAATAATAATAAATTAGAATCATTTTCTTAATATAATGGTCCAGGTTTCAAGAGATTAACTTGAGAATTGTGTGTTTTATAAGCAGTTCAAAAAAAAAATATTTTATATTCGTCAAAATTATCATATAAAATCATGTTTTATAGTTTTAATGAAGTATCTGCTTAAATGAGATGTATGCAAGTTAATAATAATAAATTAGAATCATTTTCTTAATATAATGGTCCAGGTTTCAAGAGATTAACTTGAGAATTATGTGTTTTATAAGCAGTTCAAAAAATAAATGTATATTATTCATCAAAATTATCATATAAAATCATGTTTTATAGTTTTAATGAAGTATCTGCTTAAATGAGATGTATGCAAGTTAATAATAATAAATTAGAATCATTTTCTTAATATAGTGGTCCAGGTTTCAAGAGATTATCTTGAGAATTGTTTGTTTTATAAGCAGATCAAAAAATAAATATTTAATATTCGTCAAAATTATCATATAAAATCATGTTTTATAGTTTTAATGAAGTATCTGCTTAAATGAGATGTATGCAAGTTAATAATAATAAATTAGAATCATTTTCTTAATATAATGGTCCAGGTTTCAAGAGATTAACTTGAGAATTGTGTGTTTTATAAGCAGTTCAAAAAAAAAATATTTAATATTCGTCAAAATTATCATATAAAATCATGTTTTATAGTTTTAATGAAGTATCTGCTTAAATGAGATGTATGCAAGTTAATAATAATAAATTACAATTATTTTCTTAATATAGTGGTCCAGGTTTCAAGAGATTATCTTGAGAATTGTTTGTTTTATAAGCAGATCAAAAAAAAAATATTTTATATTCGTCAAAATTATCATATAAAATCATGTTTTATAGTTTTAATGAAGTATCTGCTTAAATGAGATGTATGCAAGTTAATAATATTAAATTAGAATCATTTTCTTAATATAGTGGTCCAGGTTTCAAGAGATTATCTTGAGAATTGTTTGTTTTATAAGCAGATCAAAAAATAAATATTTAATATTCGTCAAAATTATCATATAAAATCATGTTTTATAGTTTTAATGAAGTATCTGCTTAAATGAGATTATGCAAGTTAATAATAATAAATTAGAATCATTTTCTTAATATAATGGTCCAGGTTTCAAGAGATTAACTTGAGAATTATGTGTTTTATAAGCAGATCAAATACCCTCAAAAATCTTTAAAAATCGTCATTAACTACATTAAAAAGTGGTAAAAATCCATAAAATTTGTGAAAAATCTTTAAAAATCGTCATAAATACATTAATAAGTGGTAAAAATCCATAAAATTCCTTAAAAAGTCCATAAATGACGTCACTACCTCCATAAAATACCCTCAAAAATCATTAAAATTACTCAATTAGTACATTAAAAAGTTGTAAAAATCCATAAAATTCGTGAAAAATCATTAAAAATCGTCATTAACTACATTAAAAAGTGGTAAAAATCCATAGAATTTGTGAAAAATCATTATAAATCGTCATTAACTACATTAAAAAATGGTGGGAATCAATAAAATTCGTGAAGAATCATTAAAAATCGTCATTAACTACATTGAAAATTGGTTAAAATCCATAAATTTCTTCAATTAATCCACAAAAGAGCGCTAAAAATCCATAAAATTCCTTAAAAAGTCCATAAATGACCTCACTACCTCCATAAAATACCCTCAAAAATCATTTAAAATACTCAATTAGTACATTAAAAAAGTGTTAAAAATCCATAAAATTCGTGAAAAATCATTAAAAATCGTCATTAACTACATTAAAAATCGGTGAAAATTCATGAATTTCGTGAAAAATCTTTAAAAATCGTCATAAACTACATTAAAAAATCAGTGAAAATTCATAAATTTCTTCAATTAATCCACAAAAAACGCTAAAAATACATAAAATTCCTTAAAAAGTCCATAAATGACGTCACTACCTCCATAAAATACCCTCAAAAATCATTAAATATCGTCATTAACTACATTAAAAAGTGGTAAAAATCCATAAAATTCGTGAAAAATCTTTAAAAATCGTCATTAACTACATTAAAAATCGGTGAAAATTCATAAATTTCTTCAATTAATCCACAAAAGAGCGCTAAAAATCCATAAAATTCCTTAAAAAGTCCATAAATGACCTCACTACCTCCATAAAATACCATCAAAAATCATTAAAAATACTCAATTAGTACATTAATAAGTGTTAAAAATCCATAAAATTCGTGAAAAATCATTAAAAATCGTCATTAACTACATTAAAAATCGGTGAAAATTCATGAATTTCGTGAAAAATCTTTAAAAATCGTCATTAACTACATTAAAAATCGGTGAAAATTCATAAATTTCTTCAATTAATCCACAAAAAAGCGCTAAAAATACATAAAATTCCTTAAAAAGTCCATAAATGACCTCACTACCTCCATAAAATACCCTCAAAAATCATTAAAAATCGTCATTAACTACATTAAAAAGTGGTAAAAAATCCATAAAATTCGTGAATAATCTTTAAAAATCGTCATAAACTACATTAAAAATCGGTGAAAATTCATAAATTTCTTCAATTTATCCACAAAAAAGCGCTAAAAAATACATAAAATTCCTTAAAAAGTCCATAAATGACCTCACTACCTCCATAAAATACCCTCAAAAATCTTTAAAAATCGTCATTAACTACATTAAAAAGTGGTAAAAAATCCATAAAATTTGTGAAAAATCTTTAAAAATCGTCATAAATACATTAATAAGTGGTAAAAAATCCATAAAATTCCTTAAAAAGTCCATAAATGACGTCACTACCTCCATAAAATACCCTCAAAAATCATTAAAAATACTCAATTAGTACATTAAAAAGTGGTAAAAATCCATAAAATTCGTGAAAAATCATTAAAAATCGTCATTAACTACATTGAAAATTGGTTAAAATCCCATAAAATTCGTGAAAAATCATTAAAAATCGTCAATAACTACATTGAAAATTGGTAAAAATCCATAAAAATTCGTGAAAAATCATTAAAAATCGTCATTACCTACATTAAAAAGTGGTAAAATCCATAAAATTCGTGAAAAATCTTTAAAAATCGTCATTAACTACATTAAAAATCGGTGAAAATTCATGATTTTCGTGAAAAATCATTAAAAATCGTCATTAACTACATTAAAAATCGGTGAAAATTCATAAATTTCTTCAATTAATCCACAAAAAAGCGCTAAAAATACATAAAATTCATTAAAAAGTCCATAAATGAACCTCACTACCTCCATAAAATACCCTAAAAAATCATTAAAAATCGTCATTAACTACATTAATAAGTGGTAAAAAATCCATAAAATTCCTTAAAAAGTCCATAAATGACGTCCACTACCTCCATAAAATACCCTCAAAAATCATTAAAATTACTCAATTAGTACATTAAAAAGTTGTAAAAATCCATAAAATTCGTGAAAAATCATTAAAAATCGTCATTAACTACATTAAAAAGTGGTAAAAATCCATAGAATTTGTGAAAAATCATTATAAATCGTCATTAACTACATTAAAAAGTGGTGGGAATCAATAAAATTCGTGAAGAATCATTAAAAATCGTCATTAACTACATTAAAAAGTGGTAAAAATCCATAAAATTCGTGAAAAATCTTTAAAAATCGTCATTAACTACATTAAAAAATCGGTGAAAATTCATAAATTTCTTCAATTAATCCACAAAAGAGCGCTAAAAATCCATAAAATTCCTTAAAAAGTCCATAAATGACCTCACTACCTCCATAAAATACCCTCAAAAATCATTTAAAATACTCAATTAGTACATTAAAAAGTGTTAAAAATCCATAAAATTCGTGAAAAATCATTAAAAATCGTCATTAACTACATTAAAAATCGGTGAAAATTCATGAATTTCGTGAAAAATCTTTAAAAATCGTCATAAACTACATTAAAAATCGGTGAAAATTCATAAATTTCTTCAATTAATCCACAAAAAACGCTAAAAATACATAAAATTCCTTAAAAAGTCCATAAATGACGTCACTACCTCCATAAAATACCCTCAAAAATCATTAAATATCGTCATTAACTACATTAAAAAGTGGTAAAAATCCATAAAATTCGTGAAAAATCTTTAAAAATCGTCATTAACTACATTAAAAATCGGTGAAAATTCATAAATTTCTTCAATTAATCCACAAAAGAGCGCTAAAAATCCATAAAATTCCTTAAAAAGTCCATAAATGACCTCACTACCTCCATAAAAATACCCTCAAAAATCATTAAAAATACTCAATTAGTACATTAATAAGTGTTAAAAATCCATAAAATTCGTGAAAAATCATTAAAAATCGTCATTAACTACATTAAAAATCGGTGAAAATTCATGAATTTCGTGAAAAATCTTTAAAAATCGTCATTAACTACATTAAAAATCGGTGAAAATTCATGAATTTCGTGAAAAATCTTTAAAAATCGTCATAAACTACATTAAAAATCAGTGAAAATTCATAAATTTCTTCAATTAATCCACAAAAAACGCTAAAAATACATAAAATTCCTTAAAAAGTCCATAAATGACGTCACTACCTCCATAAAATACCCTCAAAAATCATTAAATATCGTCATTAACTACATTAAAAAGTGGTAAAAATCCATAAAATTCGTGAAAAATCTTTAAAAATCGTCATTAACTACATTAAAAATCGGTGAAAATTCATAAATTTCTTCAATTAATCCACAAAAGAGCGCTAAAAATCCATAAAATTCCTTAAAAAGTCCATAAATGACCTCACTACCTCCATAAAATACCATCAAAAATCATTAAAAATACTCAATTAGTACATTAATAAGTGTTAAAAATCCATAAAATTCGTGAAAAATCATTAAAAATCGTCATTAACTACATTAAAAATCGGTGAAAATTCATGAATTTCGTGAAAAATCTTTAAAAATCGTCATTAACTACATTAAAAATCGGTGAAAATTCATAAATTTCTTCAATTAATCCACAAAAAAGCGCTAAAAATACATAAAATTCCTTAAAAAGTCCATAAATGACCTCACTACCTCCATAAAATACCCTCAAAAATCATTTAAAATACTCAATTAGTACATTAAAAAGTGTTAAAAATCCATAAAATTCGTGAAAAATCATTAAAAATCGTCATTAACTACATTAAAAATCGGTGAAAATTCATGAATTTCGTGAAAAATCTTTAAAATCGTCATAAACTACATTAAAAATCAGTGAAAATTCATAAATTTCTTCAATTAATCCACAAAAAACGCTAAAAATACATAAAATTCCTTAAAAAGTCCATAAATGACGTCACTACCTCCATAAAATACCCTCAAAAATCATTAAATATCGTCATTAACTACATTAAAAAGTGGTAAAAATCCATAAAATTCGTGAAAAATCTTTAAAAATCGTCATTAACTACATTAAAAATCGGTGAAAATTCATAAATTTCTTCAATTAATCCACAAAAGAGCGCTAAAAATCCATAAAATTCCTTAAAAAGTCCATAAATGACCTCACTACCTCCATAAAATACCATCAAAAATCATTAAAAATACTCAATTAGTACATTAATAAGTGTTAAAAATCCATAAAATTCGTGAAAAAATCATTAAAAATCGTCATTAACTACATTAAAAATCGGTGAAAATTCATGAATTTCGTGAAAATCTTTAAAAATCGTCATTAACTACATTAAAAATCGGTGAAAATTCATAAATTTCTTCAATTAATCCACAAAAAAGCGCTAAAAATACATAAAATTCCTTAAAAAGTCCATAAATGACCTCACTACCTCCATAAAATACCCTCAAAAATCATTAAAAATCGTCATTAACTACATTAAAAAGTGGTAAAAATCCATAAAATTCGTGAATAATCCTTTAAAATCGTCATAAACTACATTAAAAATCGGTGAAAATTCATAAATTTCTTCAATTTATCCACAAAAAAGCGCTAAAAATACATAAAATTCCTTAAAAAGTCCATAAATGACCTCACTACCTCCATAAAATACCCTCAAAAATCTTTAAAAATCGTCATTAACTACATTAAAAAGTGGTAAAAATCCATAAAATTTGTGAAAAATCTTTAAAAATCGTCATAAATACATTAATAAGTGGTAAAAATCCATAAAATTCCTTAAAAAGTCCATAAATGACGTCACTACCTCCATAAAATACCCTCAAAAATCATTAAAAATACTCAATTAGTACATTAAAAAGTGGTAAAAATCCATAAAATTCGTGAAAAATCATTAAAAATCGTCATTAACTACATTGAAAATTGGTTAAAATCCATAAAATTCGTGAAAAATCATTAAAAATCGTCAATAACTACATTGAAAATTGGTAAAAATCCATAAAAATTCGTGAAAAATCATTAAAAATCGTCATTACCTACATTAAAAAGTGGTAAAAATCCATAAAATTCGTGAAAAATCTTTAAAAATCGTCATTAACTACATTAAAAATCGGTGAAAATTCATGATTTTCGTGAAAAATCATTAAAAATCGTCATTAACTACATTAAAAATCGGTGAAAATTCATAAATTTCTTCAATTAATCCACAAAAAAGCGCTAAAAATACATAAAATTCATTAAAAAGTCCATAAATGACCTCACTACCTCCATAAAATACCCTAAAAAATCATTAAAAATCGTCATTAACTACATTAATAAGTGGTAAAAATCCATAAAATTCCTTAAAAAGTCCATAAATGACGTCACTACCTCCATAAAATACCCTCAAAAATCATTAAAATTACTCAATTAGTACATTAAAAAGTTGTAAAAATCCATAAAATTCGTGAAAAATCATTAAAAATCGTCATTAACTACATTAAAAAGTGGTAAAAATCCATAGAATTTGTGAAAAATCATTATAAATCGTCATTAACTACATTAAAAAGTGGTGGGAATCAATAAAATTCGTGAAGAATCATTAAAAATCGTCATTAACTACATTAAAAAGTGGTAAAAATCCATAAAATTCGTGAAAAATCTTTAAAAATCGTCATTAACTACATTAAAAATCGGTGAAAATTCATAAATTTCTTCAATTAATCCACAAAAGAGCGCTAAAAAATCCATAAAATTCCTTAAAAAGTCCATAAATGACCTCACTACCTCCATAAAATACCCTCAAAAATCATTTAAAATACTCAATTAGTACATTAAAAAGTGTTAAAAATCCATAAAATTCGTGAAAAATCATTAAAAATCGTCATTAACTACATTAAAAATCGGTGAAAATTCATGAATTTCGTGAAAAATCTTTAAAAATCGTCATAAACTACATTAAAAATCGGTGAAAATTCATAAATTTCTTCAATTAATCCACAAAAAACGCTAAAAATACATAAAATTCCTTAAAAAGTCCATAAATGACGTCACTACCTCCATAAAATACCCTCAAAAATCATTAAATATCGTCATTAACTACATTAAAAAGTGGTAAAAATCCATAAAATTCGTGAAAAATCTTTAAAAATCGTCATTAACTACATTAAAAATCGGTGAAAATTCATAAATTTCTTCAATTAATCCACAAAAAAGCGCTAAAAATACATAAAATTCCTTAAAAAGTCCATAAATGACCTCACTACCTCCATAAAATACCCTCAAAAATCATTAAAAATCGTCATTAACTACATTAAAAAGTGGTAAAAATCCATAAAATTCGTGAATAATCTTTAAAAATCGTCATAAACTACATTAAAAATCGGTGAAAATTCATAAATTTCTTCAATTTATCCACAAAAAAGCGCTAAAAATACATAAAATTCCTTAAAAAGTCCATAAATGACCTCACTACCTCCATAAAATACCCTCAAAAATCTTTAAAAATCGTCATTAACTACATTAAAAAGTGGTAAAAATCCATAAAATTTGTGAAAAATCTTTAAAAATCGTCATAAATACATTAATAAGTGGTAAAAATCCATAAAAATTCCTTAAAAAGTCCATAAATGACGTCACTACCTCCATAAAATACCCTCAAAAATCATTAAAAATACTCAATTAGTACATTTAAAAAGTGGTAAAAATCCATAAAATTCGTGAAAAATCATTAAAAATCGTCATTAACTACATTGAAAATTGGTTAAAAATCCATAAAATTCGTGAAAAATCATTAAAAATCGTCAATAACTACATTGAAAATTGGTAAAAATCCATAAAAATTCGTGAAAAATCATTAAAAATCGTCATTACCTACATTAAAAAGTGGTAAAAATCCATAAAATTCGTGAAAAATCTTTAAAAATCGTCATTAACTACATTAAAAATCGGTGAAAATTCATGATTTTCGTGAAAAATCATTAAAAATCGTCAA
>NW_026869996.1:10620440-10741211 GCF_020882245.1 Rhopalosiphum padi | reverse complement strand
TTTAAAAATCGTCATTAACTATATTAAAAATCGGTGAAAATTCATAAATTTCTTCAATTAATCCACAGAAGAGCGCTAAAAATCAATAAAATTCCTTAAAAAGTCCATAAATTACGTCACTACCTCCATAAAATACCCTCAAAAATCATTAAAAATACTCAATTAGTACATTAAAAAAGTGGTAAAAAATCCATAAAATTCGTGAAAAATCATTAAAAATCGTCATAAACTACATTAAAAAGTGGTAAAAATCCATAAAATTTGTGAAAAATCATTATAAATCGTCATTAACTACATTAAAAAGTGGTGGGAATCCATAAAATTCGTGAAGAATCATTAAAAATCGTCATTAACTACATTTAAAAGTGGGTAAAAATCCATAAAATTCGTGAAAAATCTTTAAAAATCGTCATTAACTACATTAAAAATCGGTGAAAATTCATAAATTTCTTCAATTAATCCACAAATAAGCGCTAAAAATACATAAAATTCCTTAACAAGTCCATAAATGACCTTACTACCTCCATAAAATACCCTCAACAATCATTAAAAAATCGTCATTAACTACATTGAAAATTGGTTAAAATCCATTAAATTCGTGAAAAATCATTAAAAATCGTTAATAACTACATTGAAAATTGGTAAAAATCCATAAAAATTCGTGAAAAATCATTAAAAATCGTCATTAACTACATTAAAAAGTGGTAAAAATCCATAAAATTCGTGAAAAATCTTTAAAAATCGTCATTAACTACATTAAAAATCGGTGAAAATTCATAAATTTCTTCAATTAATCCACAGAAGAGCGCTAAAAATCAATAAAATTCCTTAAAAAGTCCATAAATTACGTCACTACCTCCATAAAATACCCTCAAAAATCATTAAAAATACTCAATTAGTACATTAAAAAGTGGTAAAAATCCATAAAATTCGTGAAAAATCATTAAAAATCGTCATTAACTACATTGAAAATTGGTAAAAATCATAAAAAATTCGTGAAAAATCATTAAAAATCGTCATAAACTACATTAAAAATCGGTGAAAATTCATAAATTTCTTCAATTAATCCACAAAAAAGCGCTAAAAATACATAAAAATTCCTTAAAAAGTCCATAAGTGACGTCACTACCTCCATAAAATACCCTCAAAAATCATTAAAAATCGTCATTAACTACATTAAAAAGTGGTAAAAATCCATAAAAATTCGTGAAAAATCTTTAAAAATCGTCATAAACTACGTTAAAAATCGGTAAAAATTCATAAATTTCTTCAATTAATCCACAAATAAGCGCTAAAAATACATAAAATTCCTTAACAAGTCCATAAATGACCTTACTACCTCATAAAATACCCTCAACAATCATTAAAAATCGTCATTAACTACATTGAAAATTGGTTAAAATCCATAAAATTCGTGAAAAATCATTAAAAATCGTTAATAACTACATTGAAAATTGGTAAAAATCCATAAAAATTCGTGAAAAATCATTAAAAATCGTCATTAACTATATTAAAAAAGTGGTAAAAATCCATAAAATTCGTGAAAAATCATTAAAAATAGTCATAAACTACTTTAAAAAGTGGTAAAAATCCATAAAATTCGTGAAAAATCATTAAAAATCGTCATTAACTACATTAAAAAGTGGTAAAAATCCATAAAATTCGTGAAAAATCTTTAAAAAATCGTCATTAACTACATTAAAAATCGGTGAAAATTCATAAATTTCTTCAATTAATCCACAGAAGAGCGCTAAAAATCAATAAAATTCCTTAAAAAGTCCATAAATTACGTCACTACCTCCATAAAATACCCTCAAAAATCATTAAAAATACTCAATTAGTACATTAAAAAGTGGTAAAAATCCATAAAATTCGTGAAAAATCATTAAAAATCGTCATTAACTACATTGAAAATTGGTAAAAATCCATAAAAATTCGTGAAAAAATCATTAAAAATCGTCATAAACTACATTAAAAATCGGTGAAAATTCATAAATTTCTTCAATTAATCCACAAAAAAGCGCTAAAAATACATAAAATTCCTTAAAAAGTCCATAAGTGACGTCACTACCTCCATAAAATACCCTCAAAAATCATTAAAAATCGTCATTAACTACATTAAAAAGTGGTAAAAATCCATAAAATTCGTGAAAAATCTTTAAAAATCGTCATAAACTACGTTAAAAAATCGGTAAAAATTCATAAATTTCTTCAATTAATCCACAAATAAGCGCTAAAAATACATAAAATTCCTTAACAAGTCCATAAATGACCTTACTACCTCCATAAAATACCCTCAACAATCATTAAAAATCGTCATTAACTACATTGAAAATTGGTTAAAATCCATAAAATTCGTGAAAAATCATTAAAAATCGTTAATAACTACATTGAAAATTGGTAAAAATCCATAAAAATTCGTGAAAAATCATTAAAAATCGTCATTAACTATATTAAAAAGTGGTAAAAATCCATAAAATTCGTGAAAAATCATTAAAAATAGTCATAAACTACTTTAAAAAGTGGTAAAAATCCATAAAATTCGTGAAAAATCATTAAAAATCGTCATTAACTACATTAAAAAGTGGTAAAAATCCATAAAATTCGTGAAAAATCTTTAAAAATCGTCATTAACTACATTAAAAATCGGTGAAAATTCATAAATTTCTTCAATTAATCCACAGAAGAGCGCTAAAAATCAATAAAATTCCTTAAAAAGTCCATAAATTACGTCACTACCTCCATAAAATACCCTCAAAAATCATTAAAAATACTCAATTAGTACATTAAAAAGTGGTAAAAATCCATAAAATTCGTGAAAAATCATTAAAAATCGTCATTAACTACATTGAAAATTGGTAAAAATCCATAAAAATTCGTGAAAAATCATTAAAAATCGTCATAAACTACATTAAAAATCGGTGAAAATTCATAAATTTCTTCAATTAATCCACAAAAAAGCGCTAAAAATACATAAAATTCCTTAAAAAGTCCATAAGTGACGTCACTACCTCCATAAAATACCCTCAAAAATCATTAAAAATCGTCATTAACTACATTAAAAAGTGGTAAAAATCCATAAAATTCGTGAAAAATCTTTAAAAATCGTCATAAACTACGTTAAAAATCGGTAAAAATTCATAAATTTCTTCAATTAATCCACAAAAAAGCGCTAAAAATACATAAAATTCCTTAAAAAGTCCATAAATGACCTCACTACCTCCATAAAATACCCTCAAAAATCATTAAAAATCGTCATTAACTACATTAAAAAGTGGTAAAAAATCCATAAAATTTGTGAAAAAATCTTTAAAAATCGTCATAAATACATTATTAAGTGGTAAAAATCCATAAAATTCGTGAAAAATCATTAAAAATCGTCATTAACTACATTAAAAAGTGGTAAAAATCCATAAAATTTGTGAAAAATCATAATAAATCGTCATTAACTACATTAAAAAGTGGTGGGAATCCATAAAATTCGTGAAGAATCATTAAAAATCGTCATTAACTACATAAAAAGTGGTAAAAATCCATAAAATTCGTGAAAAATCTTTAAAAATCGTCATTAACTACATTAAAAATCGGTGAAAATTCATAAATTTCTTCAATTAATCCACAAAAGAGCGCTAAAAATCAATAAAATTCCTTAAAATGTCCATAAATGACCTCACTACCTCCATAAAATACCCTCAAAAATCATTTAAAATACTAAATTAGTACATTAAAAAGTGGTAAAAATCCATAAAATTCCTTAAAAAGTCCATAAATGACGTCACTACCTCCATAATATAAGCTCAAAAATCATTAAAAATACTCAATAAGTACATTAAAAAGTGGTAAAAATCCATAAAATTTGTGAAAAATCTTAAAAAATCGTCATAAACTACATTAAAAATCGGTGAAAAATTCATAAATTTCTTCAATTAATCCACAGAAGAGCGCTAAAAATCAATAAAATTCCTTAAAAAGTCCATAAATTACGTCACTACCTCCATAAAATACCCTCAAAAATCATTAAAAAATACTCAATTAGTACATTAAAAAGTGGTAAAAATCCATAAAATTCGTGAAAAATCATTAAAAATCGTCATAAACTACATTAAAAAGTGGTAAAAATCCATAAAATTTGTGAAAAATCATTATAAATCGTCATTAACTACATTAAAAAGTGGTGGGAATCCATAAAATTCGTGAAGAATCATTAAAAATCGTCATTAACTACATTTAAAATCGGTGAAAATTCATAAATTTCTTCAATTAATCCACAAAAAAGCGCTAAAAATACATAAAATTCCTTAACAAGTCCATAAATGACCTTACTACCTCCATAAAATACCCTCAACAATCATTAAAAATCGTCATTAACTACATTGAAAAATTGGTTAAAATCCATAAAATTCGTGAAAAATCATTAAAAATCGTCAATAACTACATTGAAAATTGGTTAAAAATCCATAAAAATTCGTGAAAAATCATTAAAAATCGTCATTAACTATATTAAAAAGTGGTAAAAATCCATAAAATTCGTGAAAAATCATTAAAAATCGTCATAAACTACTTTAAAAAGTGGTAAAAATCCATAAAATTCGTGAAAAATCATTAAAAATCGTCATTAACTACATTAAAAAGTGGTAAAAATCCATAAAATTCGTGAAAAATCTTTAAAAATCGTCATTAACTACATTAAAAATCGGTGAAAATTCATAAATTTCTTCAATTAATCCACAGAAGAGCGCTAAAAATCAATAAAATTCCTTAAAAAGTCCATAAATTACGTCACTACCTCCATAAAATACCCTCAAAAATCATTAAAAATACTCAATTAGTACATTAAAAAGTGGTAAAAATCCATAAAATTCGTGAAAAATCATTAAAAATCGTCATTAACTACATTGAAAATTGGTAAAAATCCATAAAAATTCGTGAAAAATCATTAAAAATCGTCATAAACTACATTAAAAATCGGTGAAAATTCATAAATTTCTTCAATTAATCCACAAAAAAGCGCTAAAAATACATAAAATTCCTTAAAAAGTCCATAAGTGACGTCACTACCTCCATAAAATACCCTCAAAAATCATTAAAAATCGTCATTAACTACATTAAAAAGTGGTAAAAATCCATAAAATTCGTGAAAAATCTTTAAAAATCGTCATAAACTACGTTAAAAATCGGTAAAAATTCATAAATTTCTTCAATTAATCCACAAAAAAGCGCTAAAAATACATAAAATTCCTTAAAAAGTCCATAAATGACCTCACTACCTCCATAAAATACCCTCAAAAAATCATTAAAAATCGTCATTAACTACATTAAAAAGTGGTAAAAATCCATAAAATTTGTGAAAAATCTTTAAAAATCGTCATAAATACATTATTAAGTGGTAAAAATCCATAAAATTCGTGAAAAATCATTAAAAATCGTCATTAACTACATTAAAAAGTGGTAAAAATCCATAAAATTTGTGAAAAATCATTATAAATCGTCATTAACTACATTAAAAAGTGGTGGGAATCCATAAAATTCGTGAAGAATCATTAAAAATCGTCATTAACTACATTAAAAAGTGGTAAAAATCCATAAAATTCGTGAAAAATCTTTAAAAATCGTCATTAACTACATTAAAAATCGGTGAAAATTCATAAATTTCTTCAATTAATCCACAAAAGAGCGCTAAAAATCAATAAAATTCCTTAAAATGTCCATAAATGACCTCACTACCTCCATAAAATACCCTCAAAAATCATTTAAAATACTAAATTAGTACATTAAAAAGTGGTAAAAATCCATAAAATTCCTTAAAAAGTCCATAAATGACGTCACTACCTCCATAATATAAGCTCAAAAATCATTAAAAATACTCAATAAGTACATTAAAAAGTGGTAAAAATCCATAAAATTTGTGAAAAATCTTTAAAAATCGTCATAAACTACATTAAAAATCGGTGAAAATTCATAAATTTCTTCAATTAATCCACAAAAAAGCGCTAAAAATACATAAAGTTCCTTAAAAAGTCCATAAATTACGTCACTACCTCCATAAAATACCCTCAAAAATCATTAAAAATACTCAATTAGTACATTAAAAAGTGGTAAAAATCCATAAAATTCCTTAAAAAGTCCATAAATGACGTCACTACCTCCATAAAATACCCTCAAAAATCATTAAAAATCGTCATTAATTACATTAAAAAGTGGTGGGAATCCATAAAATTCGTGAAGAATCATTAAAAATCGTCATTAACTACATTAAAAAGTGGTAAAAATCCATAAAATTCGTGAAAAATCTTTAAAAATCGTCATTAACTACATTAAAAATCGGTGAAAATTCATAAATTTCTTCAATTAATCCACAAAAGAGCGCTAAAAATCAATAAAATTCCTTAAAAAGTCCATAAATGACCTCACTACCTCCATAAAATACCCTCAAAAATCATTAAAAATCGTCATTAACTACATTAAAAAGTGGTAAAAATCCATAAAATTTGTGAAAAATCTTTAAAAATCGTCATAAATACATTAATAAGTGGTAAAAATCCATAAAATTCCTTAAAAAGTCCATAAATGACGTCACTATCTCCATAAATTACCCTCAAAAATCATTAAATTTACTCAATTAGTACATTAAAAAGTGGTAAAAATCCATAAAATTCGTGAAAAATCATTAAAAATCGTCATTAACTACATTAAAAAGTGGTAAAAATCCATAAAATTTGTGAAAAATCATTATAAATCGTCATAAACTACATTAAAAAGTGGTGGGAATCCATAAAATTCGTGAAGAATCATTAAAAATCGTCATTAACTACATTAAAAAGTGGTAAAAATCCATAAAATTTGTGAAAAATCATTATAAATCGTCATTAATTACATTAAAAAGTGGTGGGAATCCATAAAATTCGTGAAGAATCATTAAAAATCGTCATTAACTACATTAAAAAGTGGTAAAAATCCATAAAATTCGTGAAAAATCTTTAAAAATCGTCATTAACTACATTAAAAATCGGTGAAAATTCATAAATTTCTTCAATTAATCCACAAAAAAGCGCTAAAAATACATAAAATTCCTTAACAAGTCCATAAATGACCTTACTACCTCCATAAAATACCCTCAACAATCATTAAAAATCGTCATTAACTACATTGAAAATTGGTTAAAATCCATAAAATTCGTGAAAAATCATTAAAAATCGTCATTAACTACATTAAAAAGTGGTAAAAATCCATAAAATTCGTGAAAAATCATTAAAAATCGTCATTAACTACATTAAAAAGTGGTAAAAATCCATAAAATTTGTGAAAAATCATTATAAATCGTCATAAACTACATTAAAAAGTGGTGGGAATCCATAAAATTCGTGAAGAATCATTAAAAATCGTCATTAACTACATTAAAAAGTGGTAAAAATCCATAAAATTTGTGAAAAATCATTATAAATCGTCATTAATTACATTAAAAAGTGGTGGGAATCCATAAAATTCGTGAAGAATCATTAAAAATCGTCATTAACTACATTAAAAAGTGGTAAAAATCCATAAAATTCGTGAAAAATCATTAAAAATCGTCATTAACTACATTAAAAAGTGGTAAAAATCCATAAAATTGGTGAATAATCATTATAAATCGTCATAAACTACATTAAAAAGTGGTGGGAATCCATAAAATTCGTGAAGAATCATTAAAAATCGTCATTAACTACATTAAAAAGTGGTAAAAATCCATAAAATTCGTGAAAAATCTTTAAAAATCGTCATTAACTACATTAATAATCGGTGAAAATTCATAAATTTCTTCAATTAATCCACAGAAGAGCGCTAAAAATCCATAAAACTCCTTAAAAAGTCCATAAATGACCTCACTACCTCCATAAAATACCCTCAAAAATCATTTAAAATACTCAATTAGTACATTAAAAAGTGTTAAAAATCCATAAAAATTCGTGAAAAATCATTAAAAATCGTCATTAACTATATTAAAAAGTGGTAAAAATCCATAAAATTCGTGAAAAATCATTAAAAATCGTCATTAACTACATTAAAAAGTGGTAATAATCCATAAAATTTGTGAAAAATCTTTAAAAATCGTCATAAACTACATTAAAAAGTGGTAAAAATCCATAAAATTCGTGAAAAATCTTTAAACATCGTCATTAACTACATTAAAAATCGGTCAAAATTCATAAATTTCTTCAATTAATCCACAAAAAACGCTAAAAATACATAAAATTCCTTAAAAAGTCCATAAATGACGCCACTACCTCCATAAAATACCCTCAAAAATCATTAAATATCGTCATTAACTACATTAAAAAGTGGTAAAAATCCATAAAATTCGTGAAAAATCATTAAAAATCGTCATTAACTACATTGAAAATTGGTAAAAATCCATAAAAATTCGTGAAAAATCATTAAAAATCGTCATTAACTACATTGAAAATTGGTAAAAATCCATAAAAATTCGTGAAAAATCATTAAAAATCGTCATTAACTACATTAAAAATCGGTGAAAATTCATAAAATTCGTGAAAAATCATTAAAAATCGTCATTTACTACATTAAAAAGTGGTGAAAATCCATAAAATTCGTGAAAAATCATTAAAAAATGTCATTAACTACATTAAAAAGTGGTAAAATTGCATAAAATTCGTGAAAAATCATTAAAAATCGTCATAACCTACATTAAAAAGTGGTAAAAATCCATAAAAATCGTGAAAAATCATTATAAATCGTCATTAACTACATTAAAAAGTGGTGAAAATCCATAAAATTCGTGAAAAATCATTAAAAATCGTCATTAACTACATTAAAAATCGGTGAAAATTCATAAATTTCTTCAATTAATCCACAAAAAAGCGCTAAAAATCCATAAGGTTCCTTAAAAAGTCCATAAATTACGTCACTACCTCCATAAAATACCCTCAAAAATCATTAAAAATACTCAATCAGTACATAAAAAAGTGGAAAAAATCCATAAAATTCGTGAAAAATCATTAAAATTTTAGCCATAAAAGATAGTACAAATCTACCAAATTATTTTGTTGAATTTGAATGTAAAATAAATAATACACTCGAACAATAACTTAAATTTTCTTCTATTCAATATGAAAAAAATATGAATTGTATAATTCGTCAAAATTAATATATAAAATAATTTGTTAAAGTTCTTATGAAGTAATAATATCTGGTTAAACAAAACATATGAAAGTTATAAATGTTAAAATGGAATAATTTTCATAATATAACAGTCAAGGTTTCAAAACACGTACTTGAGAATAAAATATTTTATAACCAGTTAAATGTATGAATTTGTTATATTCAACAAAATTATCATATAAATGTAATAAAAATAAAATGATTTTGATAGCTAAGACAAATTTTAAGAATGAAAATTAAAAGTTCTCAGGTGTTTAATAATCTTTTATTCACTGTATTAACAAATATCTATTGTATCACTACATTAATATTCTATAAATTATATTCAATAAGCATTACATGTAAATTGCATAAATTCATTATAATCAGTATTCGTTAGTTCATTTTCAAATTTGGATGTTCATACTTTTCCAGAGTTGTTTGAATACCAAATAATGTTTCAGCATCCCTTGAGTGATCTGCTGTATTTGCATCTAAAAAAATTTATCCAGTTAAATAAATATAAAAATTGGAGAATGACTCGATAACTCAGTGCTTTATAAGCAGATCAAAAAATAAATTTTTAATATACGTCAAAATTATCATATAAAATCATGTTTTATAGTTTTAATGAAGTATTTGCTTAAATGAGAAGTATGCAAGTTAATAATAAAAAATTAGAATCATTTTCTTAATATAGTGGTCCAGGTTTCAAGAGATTAACTTGAGAATTGTTTGTTTTATAAGCAGATCAAAAAATAAATATTTAATATTTGTCAAAATTATCATATAAAATCATGTTTTATAGTTTTAATGAAGTATCTGCTTAAATGAGATGTATGCAAGTTAATAATAAAAAATTAGAATCATTTTCTTAATATAGTGGTCCAGGTTTCAAGAGATTATCTTGAGAATAGTTTGTTTTATAAGAAGATCAAAAAATAAATATTTAATATTCGTCAAAATTATCATATAAAATCATGTTTTATAGTTTTAATGAAAAATCTGCTTAAATGAGATGTATGAAAAATAATAATAATAAATTAGAATCATTTTCTTAATATAGTGGTCCAGGTTTCAAGAGATTAACTTGAGAATTGTTTGTTTTATAAGCAGATCAAAAAATAAATATTTAATATTCGTAAAAATTATCATATAAAATCATGTTTTATAGTTTTAATGAAGTATCATCTTAAATAAGATGTATGCAAGTTAATAATAAAAAATTAGAATCATTTTCTTAATATAGTGGTCCAGGTTTCAAGAGATTAACTTGAGAATTGTTTGTTTTATAAGCAGATCAAAAAATAAATATTTAATATTTGTCGAAATTATCATATAAAATCATGTTTTATAGTTTTAATGAAGTATCATCTTAAATAAGATGTATGCAAGTTAATAATAATAAATAAGAATCATTTTCTTAATATAGTGGTCCAGGTTTCAAGATATTGACTTGAGAATTGTTTGATTTATAAGCAGATCAAAAAATAAATATTTAATATTTGTCAAAATTATCATATAAAATCATGTTTTATAGTGTTTATAAAGTATCTGCTTAAATGAAATGTATGCAAGTTAATAATAAAAAATTAGAATCATTTTCTTAATATAGTGGTCCAGGTTTCAAGAGATTAACTTGAGAATCGTTTGTTTTATAAGCAGATCAAAAAATAAATATTTAATATACGTCAAAATTATCATATAAAATCATGTTTTATAGTGTTTATAAAGTATCTGCTTAAATGAAATGTATGCAAGTTAATAATAATAAATTAAATAATTTAATTAATATTATGGTCAGGGAAGCATTTGAGTAACTTTTAGATACATTGCTATTAATTTTATATCTACAATACCTAATAACCATTACATGTAAATTGCATAAATTCATTATAATCAGTATTCGTTAGTTCATTTTCAAAATTGGATGTTCATACTTTCCCAAAGTTGTATGCATACAAATAAATGTCTCAGCATTCCTTGAGTCATCTGCTGTATTGCCATCTAAAAAAATGTAATCAGTTAAATATATATCATAATTACAGAATGACTCGATAACTCAGTGCTTTATAAGCAGTTTAAAACATGAATTTTTGATATTCGTCAAAATGATCATATAAAATCATGTTTTTTAATGTTTATGAAGTATCAAGTTAAATGAATTGTATGAAAGTTAATTATAGTAAATAAGAATCATTCACTTAGTCCTATTGTAAGGATTTCATGACATTAACATTTTGTTACATAACTATTAATTTTCTATAAATTATATTCTATTATAAGCTCTACACGTACGTTGAATAAAACAATTATTATTATCAGTATCTTCTAGTCCATTTTCATCATAGGATGTTTATATTTTCCAAACTGATAGAATCGCGAATTCATGTCTCACCATGGCTTTCATTGTCTGCTGTATTGCAATCTGAAAATATTGTAGTCAGTTATATATGCGTATAGTTGGAGTAAACAATGTCACTACTACACACCATAATTAGAACGAAAATCTTTATATGATAACTAGTATTTGGAAAATACTGAATAAGTCAGTAACGGAAACAATCAAACAATAACTATCTGAACAACTTTATTCTTAATACAAAATATTTAAAAACAATTTTCAGTTAAAATTTAAATGCAAATACCATTGTAAAACAGCAAAGTGATATGAAATATAATCATATAACAGATGATAAGAAATAAAAATTATGATAAGCCATAAAAGATAGTACAAATCTACCAAATTATTTTGTTGAATTTGAATGTAAAATAAATAATACACTCGAACAATAACTTAAATTTTCTTCTATTCAATATGAAAAAAATATAAATTGTATAATTCGTCAAAATTAACATATAAAATAATTTGTTAAAGTTCTTATGAAGTAATAATATCTGGTTAAACAAAACATATGAAAGTTATAAATGTTAAAATGGAATAATTTTCATAATATAACAGTCAAGGTTTCAAAACACGTATTTGAGAATAAAATATTTTATAAGCAGTTAAATGTATGAATTTGTTATATTCAACAAAATTATCATATAAATGTAATAAAAATAATATGATTTTTATAGCTAAGACAAATTTTAAGAATGAAAATTAAAAGTTCTCAGGTGTTTAATAATCATTTATTCACTGTATTAACAAATATCTATTGTATCACTACATTAATATTCTATAAATTATATTCAATAACCATTACATGTAAATTGCATAAATTCATTATAATCAGTATTCGTTAGTTTATTTTCAAAATTTGATGTTCATACTTTTCCAGAGTTGTTTGAATACCAAATAATGTTTCAGCATCCCTTGAATATCTGCTGTATTTGGATCTAAAAAAATTTATCCAGTTAAATAAATATAATAATTGGAGAATGACTCGATAACTCAATGTTTTATAAGCAGATCAAAAAATAAATTTTTAATATACGTCAAAATTATCATATAAAATCATGTTTTATAGTTTTAATGAAGTATAATCTTAAATAAGATGTATGCAAGTTAATAATAATAAATAAGAATCATTTTCTTAATATAGTGGTCCAGGTTTCAAGAGATTAACTTGATAATTGTTTGTTTTATAAGCAGATCAAAAAATAAATATTTAATATTCGTCAAAATTATCATATAAAATCATGTTTTATAGTTTTAATGAAGTATTTGCTTAAATGAGAAGTATGCAAGTTAATAATAAAAAATTAGAATCATTTTCTTAATATAGTGGTCCAGGTTTCAAGAGATTAACTTGATAATTGTTTGTTTTATAAGCAGATCAAAAAATAAATATTTAATATTTGTCAAAATTATCATATAAAATCATGTTTTATAGTTTTAATGAAGTATCTGCTTAAATGAGATGTATGCAAGTTAATAATAAAAAATTAGAATCATTTTCTTAAAATAGTGGTCCAGGTTTCAAGAGATTAACTTGAGAATTGTTTGTTTTATAAGCAGATCAAAAAAAAAATATTTAATATTTGTCAAAATTATCATATAAAATCATGTTTTATAGTTTTAATGAAAAATCTGCTTAAATGAATTGAATGCAAGTTAATAATAAAAAATTAGAATCATTTTCTTAATATAGTGGTCCAGGTTTCAAGAGATTAACTTGAGAATTGTTTGTTTTATAAGCAGATCAAAAAATAAATTTTTAATATACGTCAAAATTATCATATAAAATCATGTTTTATAGTGTTTATAAAGTATCTGCTTAAATGAAATGTATGCAAGTTAATAATAATAAATTAAATAATTTAATTAATATTATGGTCAGGGAAGCATTTGAGTAACTTTTAGATACATTGCTATTAATTTTATATCAACAATACCTAATAACCATTACATGTAAATTGCATAAATTCATTATAATCAGTATTCGTTAGTTCATTTTCAAAATTGGATGTTCATACTTTCCCAAAGTTGTATGCATACAAATAAATGTCTCAGCATTCCTTGAGTCATCTGCTGTATTGCCATCTAAAAAAATTTAATCAGTTAAATATATATAATAATTAGAGAATGACTCGATAACTCAGTGCTTTATAAGCAGTTTAAAACATGAATTTTTGATATTCGTCAAAATGATCATATAAAATCATGTTTTTTAGTGTTTATGAAGTATCAAGTTAAATGAATTGTATGAAAGTTAATTATAGTAAATAAGAATCATTTACTTAGTCCTATTGTCAGGATTTCATGACATTAACATTTTGTTACATAACTATTAATTTTCTATAAATTATATTCTATTATAAGCTCTACACTTACGTTGAATAAAACAATTATTATTATCAGTATCTTCTAGTCCATTTTCATCATAGGATGTTTATATTTTCCAAACTGATAGAATCGCGAATTCATGTCTCACCATGGCTTTCATTGTCTGCTGTATTGCAATCTGAAAATATTGTAGTCAGTTATATATGCGTATAGTTGGAGTAAACAATGTCACTACTACACACCATAATTAGAACGAAAATCTTTATATGATAACTAGTATTTGGAAAATACTGAATAAGTCAGTAACGGAAACAATCAAACAATAACTATCTGAACAACTTTATTCTTAATACAAAATATTTAAAAACAATTTTCAGTTAAAACTTAAATGCAAATACCATTGTAAAACAGCAAAGTGATATGAAATATAATCATATAACAGATGATAAGAAATAATAATTATGATAAGCCATAAAAGATAGTACAAATCTACCAAATTATTTTGTTGAATTTGAATGTAAAATAAATAATACACTCGAACAATAACTTAAATTTTCTTCTATTCAATATGAAAAAAATATAAATTGTATAATTCGTCAAAATTAACATATAAAATAATTTGTTAAAGTTCTTATGAAGTAATAATATCTGGTTAAACAAAACATATGAAAGTTATAAATGTTAAAATGGAATAATTTTCATAATATAACAGTCAAGGTTTCAAAACACGTACTTGAGAATAAAATATTTTATAAGCAGTTAAATGTATGAATTTGTTATATTCAACAAAATTATCATATAAATGTAATAAAAATAATATGATTTTTATAGCTAAGACAAATTTTAAGAATGAAAATTAAAAGTTCTCAGGTGTTTAATAATCATTTATTCACTGTATTAACAAATATCTATTGTATCACTACATTAATATTCTATAAATTATATTCAATAACCATTACATGTAAATTGCATAAATTCATTATAATCAGTATTCGTTAGTTTATTTTCAAAATTTGATGTTCATACTTTTCCAGAGTTGTTTGAATACCAAATAATGTTTCAGCATCCCTTGAATATCTGCTGTATTTGGATCTAAAAAAATTTATCCAGTTAAATAAATATAATAATTGGAGAATGACTCGATAACTCAATGTTTTATAAGCAGATCAAAAAATAAATTTTTAATATACGTCAAAATTATCATATAAAATCATGTTTTATAGTTTTAATGAAGTATAATCTTAAATAAGATGTATGCAAGTTAATAATAATAAATAAGAATCATTTTCTTAATATAGTGGTCCAGGTTTCAAGAGATTAACTTGATAATTGTTTGTTTTATAAGCAGATCAAAAAATAAATATTTAATATTCGTCAAAATTATCATATAAAATCATGTTTTATAGTTTTAATGAAGTATTTGCTTAAATGAGAAGTATGCAAGTTAATAATAAAAAATTAGAATCATTTTCTTAATATAGTGGTCCAGGTTTCAAGAGATTAACTTGATAATTGTTTGTTTTATAAGCAGATCAAAAAATAAATATTTAATATTTGTCAAAATTATCATATAAAATCATGTTTTATAGTTTTAATGAAGTATCTGCTTAAATGAGATGTATGCAAGTTAATAATAAAAAATTAGAATCATTTTCTTAAAATAGTGGTCCAGGTTTCAAGAGATTAACTTGAGAATTGTTTGTTTTATAAGCAGATCAAAAAAAAAATATTTAATATTTGTCAAAATTATCATATAAAATCATGTTTTATAGTTTTAATGAAAAATCTGCTTAAATGAATTGAATGCAAGTTAATAATAAAAAATTAGAATCATTTTCTTAATATAGTGGTCCAGGTTTCAAGAGATTAACTTGAGAATTGTTTGTTTTATAAGCAGATCAAAAAATAAATTTTTAATATACGTCAAAATTATCATATAAAATCATGTTTTATAGTGTTTATAAAGTATCTGCTTAAATGAAATGTATGCAAGTTAATAATAATAAATTAAATAATTTAATTAATATTATGGTCAGGGAAGCATTTGAGTAACTTTTAGATACATTGCTATTAATTTTATATCAACAATACCTAATAACCATTACATGTAAATTGCATAAATTCATTATAATCAGTATTCGTTAGTTCATTTTCAAAATTGGATGTTCATACTTTCCCAAAGTTGTATGCATACAAATAAATGTCTCAGCATTCCTTGAGTCATCTGCTGTATTGCCATCTAAAAAAATTTAATCAGTTAAATATATATAATAATTAGAGAATGACTCGATAACTCAGTGCTTTATAAGCAGTTTAAAACATGAATTTTTGATATTCGTCAAAATGATCATATAAAATCATGTTTTTTAGTGTTTATGAAGTATCAAGTTAAATGAATTGTATGAAAGTTAATTATAGTAAATAAGAATCATTTACTTAGTCCTATTGTCAGGATTTCATGACATTAACATTTTGTTACATAACTATTAATTTTCTATAAATTATATTCTATTATAAGCTCTACACTTACGTTGAATAAAACAATTATTATTATCAGTATCTTCTAGTCCATTTTCATCATAGGATGTTTATATTTTCCAAACTGATAGAATCGCGAATTCATGTCTCACCATGGCTTTCATTGTCTGCTGTATTGCAATCTGAAAATATTGTAGTCAGTTATATATGCGTATAGTTGGAGTAAACAATGTCACTACTACACACCATAATTAGAACGAAAATCTTTATATGATAACTAGTATTTGGAAAATACTGAATAAGTCAGTAACGGAAACAATCAAACAATAACTATCTGAACAACTTTATTCTTAATACAAAATATTTAAAAACAATTTTCAGTTAAAATTTAAATGCAAATACCATTGTAAAACAGCAAAGTGATATGAAATATAATCATATAACAGATGATAAGAAATAATAATTATGATAAGCCATAAAAGATAGTACAAATCTACCAAATTATTTTGTTGAATTTGAATGTAAAATAAATAATACACTCGAACAATAACTTAAATTTTCTTCTATTCAATATGAAAAAAATATAAATTGTATAATTCGTCAAAATTAACATATAAAATAATTTGTTAAAGTTCTTATGAAGTAATAATATCTGGTTAAACAAAACATATGAAAGTTATAAATCATAAAATGGAATAATTTTCATAATATAACAGTCAAGGTTTCAAAACACGTACTTGAGAATAAAATATTTTATAAGCAGTTAAATGTATGAATTTGTTATATTCAACAAAATTATCATATAAATGTAATAAAAATAATATGATTTTTATAGCTAAGACAAATTTTAAGAATGAAAATTAAAAGTTCTCAGATGTTTAATAATCATTTATTCACTGTATTAACAAATATCTATTGTATCACTACATTAATATTCTATAAATTATATTCAATAACCATTACATGTAAATTGCATAAATTCATTATAATCAGTATTCGTTAGTTTATTTTCAAAATTTGATGTTCATACTTTTCCAGAGTTGTTTGAATACCAAATAATGTTTCAGCATCCCTTGAATATCTGCTGTATTTGGATCTAAAAAAATTTATCCAGTTAAATAAATATAATAATTGGAGAATGACTCGATAACTCAATGTTTTATAAGCAGATCAAAAAATAAATTTTTAATATACGTCAAAATTATCATATAAAATCATGTTTTATAGTTTTAATGAAGTATCTGCTTAAATGAGATGTATGAAAAATAATAATAATAAATTAGAATCATTTTCTTAATATAATGGTCCCGGTTTCAAGAGATTAACTTGATAATTGTTTGTTTTATAAGCAGATCAAAAAATTAATATTTAATATTTGTCAAAATTATCATATAAAATCATGTTTTATAGTTTTAATGAAGTATCTGCTTAAATGAGATGTATGCAAGTTAATAATAATAAATTAGAATCATTTTCTTAATATAGTGGTCCAGGTTTCAAGAGATTAACTTGATAATTGTTTGTTTTATAAGCAGATCAAAAAATAAATATTTAATATTTGTCAAAATTATCATATAAAATCATGTTTTATAGTTTTAATGAAGTATCTGCTTAAATGAGATGTATGCAAGTTAATAATAAAAAATTAGAATCATTTTCTTAATATAGTGGTCCAGGTTTCAAGAGATTAACTTGAGAATTGTTTGTTTTATAAGCAGATCAAAAAAAAAATATTTAATATTTGTCAAAATTATCATATAAAATCATGTTTTATAGTGTTTATAAAGTATCTGCTTAAATGAAATGTATGCAAGTTAATAATAATAAATTAGAATCATTTTCTTAATATAGTGGTCCAGGTTTCAAGAGATTAACTTGATAATTGTTTGTTTTATAAGCAGATCAAAAAATAAATATTTAATATTTGTCAAAATTATCATATAAAATCATGTTTTATAGTTTTAATGAAGTATCTGCTTAAATGAGATGTATGCAAGTTAATAATAAAAAATTAGAATCATTTTCTTAATATAGTGGTCCAGGTTTCAAGAGATTAACTTGAGAATTGTTTGTTTTATAAGCAGATCAAAAAAAAAATATTTAATATTTGTCAAAATTATCATATTTAATCATGTTTTATAGTTTTAATGAAAAATCTGCTTAAATGAATTGAATGCAAGTTAATAATAAAAAATTAGAATCATTTTCTTAATATAGTGGTCCAGGTTTCAAGAGATTAACTTGAGAATTGTTTGTTTTATAAGCAGATCAAAAAAAAAATATTTAATATTTGTCAAAATTATCATATAAAATCATGTTTTATAGTTTTAATGAAAAATCTGCTTAAATGAATTGAATGCAAGTTAATAATAAAAAATTAGAATCATTTTCTTAATATAGTGGTCCAGGTTTCAAGAGATTAACTTGAGAATTGTTTGTTTTATAAGCAGATCAAAAAAAAAATATTTAATATTTGTCAAAATTATCATATAAAATCATGTTTTATAGTTTTAATGAAAAATCTGCTTAAATGAATTGAATGCAAGTTAATAATAAAAAATTAGAATCATTTTCTTAATATAGTGGTCCAGGTTTCAAGAGATTAACTTGAGAATTGTTTGTTTTATAAGCAGATCAAAAAATAAATTTTTAATATACGTCAAAATTATCATATAAAATCATGTTTTATAGTGTTTATAAAGTATCTGCTTAAATGAAATGTATGCAAGTTAATAATAATAAATTAAATAATTTAATTAATATTATGGTCAGGGAAGCATTTGAGTAACTTTTAGATACAATGCTATTAATTTTATATCAACAATACCTAATAACCATTACATGTAAATTGCATAAATTCATTATAATCAGTATTCGTTAGTTCATTTTCAAAATTGGATGTTCATACTTTCCCAAAGTTGTATGCATACAAATAAATGTCTCAGCATTCCTTGAGTCATCTGCTGTATTGCCATCTAAAAAAATTTAATCAGTTAAATATATATAATAATTAGAGAATGACTCGATAACTCAGTGCTTTATAAGCAGTTTAAAACATGAATTTTTGATATTCGTCAAAATGATCATATAAAATCATGTTTTTTAGTGTTTATGAAGTATCAAGTTAAATGAATTGTATGAAAGTTAATTATAGTAAATAAGAATCATTTACTTAGTCCTATTGTCAGGATTTCATGACATTAACATTTTGTTACATAACTATTAATTTTCTATAAATTATATTCTATTATAAGCTCTACACTTACGTTGAATAAAACAATTATTATTATCAGTATCTTCTAGTCCATTTTCATCATAGGATGTTTATATTTTCCAAACTGATAGAATCGCGAATTCATGTCTCACCATGGCTTTCATTGTCTGCTGTATTGCAATCTGAAAATATTGTAGTCAGTTATATATGCGTATAGTTGGAGTAAACAATGTCACTACTACACACCATAATTAGAACGAAAATCTTTATATGATAACTAGTATTTGGAAAATACTGAATAAGTCAGTAACGGAAACAATCAAACAATAACTATCTGAACAACTTTATTCTTAATACAAAATATTTAAAAACAATTTTCAGTTAAAATTTAAATGCAAATACCATTGTAAAACAGCAAAGTGATATGAAATATAATCATATAACAGATGATAAGAAATAATAATTATGATAAGCCATAAAAGATAGTACAAATCTACCAAATTATTTTGTTGAATTTGAATGTAAAATAAATAATACACTCGAACAATAACTTAAATTTTCTTCTATTCAATATGAAAAAAATATAAATTGTATAATTCGTCAAAATTAACATATAAAATAATTTGTTAAAGTTCTTATGAAGTAATAATATCTGGTTAAACAAAACATATGAAAGTTATAAATGTTAAAATGGAATAATTTTCATAATATAACAGTCAAGGTTTCAAAACACGTACTTGAGAATAAAATATTTTATAAGCAGTTAAATGTATGAATTTGTTATATTCAACAAAATTATCATATAAATGTAATAAAAATAATATGATTTTTATAGCTAAGACAAATTTTAAGAATGAAAATTAAAAGTTCTCAGGTGTTTAATAATCATTTATTCACTGTATTAACAAATATCTATTGTATCACTACATTAATATTCTATAAATTATATTCAATAACCATTACATGTAAATTGCATAAATTCATTATAATCAGTATTCGTTAGTTTATTTTCAAAATTTGATGTTCATACTTTTCCAGAGTTGTTTGAATACCAAATAATGTTTCAGCATCCCTTGAATATCTGCTGTATTTGGATCTAAAAAAATTTATCCAGTTAAATAAATATAATAATTGGAGAATGACTCGATAACTCAATGTTTTATAAGCAGATCAAAAAATAAATTTTTAATATACGTCAAAATTATCATATAAAATCATGTTTTATAGTTTTAATGAAGTATAATCTTAAATAAGATGTATGCAAGTTAATAATAATAAATAAGAATCATTTTCTTAATATAGTGGTCCAGGTTTCAAGAGATTAACTTGATAATTGTTTGTTTTATAAGCAGATCAAAAAATAAATATTTAATATTCGTCAAAATTATCATATAAAATCATGTTTTATAGTTTTAATGAAGTATTTGCTTAAATGAGAAGTATGCAAGTTAATAATAAAAAATTAGAATCATTTTCTTAATATAGTGGTCCAGGTTTCAAGAGATTAACTTGATAATTGTTTGTTTTATAAGCAGATCAAAAAATAAATATTTAATATTTGTCAAAATTATCATATAAAATCATGTTTTATAGTTTTAATGAAGTATCTGCTTAAATGAGATGTATGCAAGTTAATAATAAAAAATTAGAATCATTTTCTTAAAATAGTGGTCCAGGTTTCAAGAGATTAACTTGAGAATTGTTTGTTTTATAAGCAGATCAAAAAAAAAATATTTAATATTTGTCAAAATTATCATATAAAATCATGTTTTATAGTTTTAATGAAAAATCTGCTTAAATGAATTGAATGCAAGTTAATAATAAAAAATTAGAATCATTTTCTTAATATAGTGGTCCAGGTTTCAAGAGATTAACTTGAGAATTGTTTGTTTTATAAGCAGATCAAAAAATAAATTTTTAATATACGTCAAAATTATCATATAAAATCATGTTTTATAGTGTTTATAAAGTATCTGCTTAAATGAAATGTATGCAAGTTAATAATAATAAATTAAATAATTTAATTAATATTATGGTCAGGGAAGCATTTGAGTAACTTTTAGATACATTGCTATTAATTTTATATCAACAATACCTAATAACCATTACATGTAAATTGCATAAATTCATTATAATCAGTATTCGTTAGTTCATTTTCAAAATTGGATGTTCATACTTTCCCAAAGTTGTATGCATACAAATAAATGTCTCAGCATTCCTTGAGTCATCTGCTGTATTGCCATCTAAAAAAATTTAATCAGTTAAATATATATAATAATTAGAGAATGACTCGATAACTCAGTGCTTTATAAGCAGTTTAAAACATGAATTTTTGATATTCGTCAAAATGATCATATAAAATCATGTTTTTTAGTGTTTATGAAGTATCAAGTTAAATGAATTGTATGAAAGTTAATTATAGTAAATAAGAATCATTTACTTAGTCCTATTGTCAGGATTTCATGACATTAACATTTTGTTACATAACTATTAATTTTCTATAAATTATATTCTATTATAAGCTCTACACTTACGTTGAATAAAACAATTATTATTATCAGTATCTTCTAGTCCATTTTCATCATAGGATGTTTATATTTTCCAAACTGATAGAATCGCGAATTCATGTCTCACCATGGCTTTCATTGTCTGCTGTATTGCAATCTGAAAATATTGTAGTCAGTTATATATGCGTATAGTTGGAGTAAACAATGTCACTACTACACACCATAATTAGAACGAAAATCTTTATATGATAACTAGTATTTGGAAAATACTGAATAAGTCAGTAACGGAAACAATCAAACAATAACTATCTGAACAACTTTATTCTTAATACAAAATATTTAAAAACAATTTTCAGTTAAAATTTAAATGCAAATACCATTGTAAAACAGCAAAGTGATATGAAATATAATCATATAACAGATGATAAGAAATAATAATTATGATAAGCCATAAAAGATAGTACAAATCTACCAAATTATTTTGTTGAATTTGAATATAAAATAAATAATACACTCGAACAATAACTTAAATTTTCTTCTATTCAATATGAAAAAAATATAAATTGTATAATTCGTCAAAATTAACATATAAAATAATTTGTTAAAGTTCTTATGAAGTAATAATATCTGGTTAAACAAAACATATGAAAGTTATAAATCATAAAATGGAATAATTTTCATAATATAACAGTCAAGGTTTCAAAACACGTACTTGAGAATAAAATATTTTATAAGCAGTTAAATGTATGAATTTGTTATATTCAACAAAATTATCATATAAATGTAATAAAAATAATATGATTTTTATAGCTAAGACAAATTTTAAGAATGAAAATTAAAAGTTCTCAGATGTTTAATAATCATTTATTCACTGTATTAACAAATATCTATTGTATCACTACATTAATATTCTATAAATTATATTCAATAACCATTACATGTAAATTGCATAAATTCATTATAATCAGTATTCGTTAGTTTATTTTCAAAATTTGATGTTCATACTTTTCCAGAGTTGTTTGAATACCAAATAATGTTTCAGCATCCCTTGAATATCTGCTGTATTTGGATCTAAAAAAATTTATCCAGTTAAATAAATATAATAATTGGAGAATGACTCGATAACTCAATGTTTTATAAGCAGATCAAAAAATAAATATTTAATATTTGTCAAATTTATCATATAAAATCATGTTTTATAGTTTTAATGAAGTATTTGCTTAAATGAGGAGTATGCAAGTTAATAATAAAAAATTAGAATCATTTTCTTAATATAGTGGTCCAGGTTTCAAGAGATTAACTTGATAATTGTTTGTTTTATAAGCAGATCAAAAAATAAATATTTAATATTTGTCAAAATTATCATATAAAATCATGTTTTATAGTTTTAATGAAGTATCTGCTTAAATGAGATGTATGCAAGTTAATAATAAAAAATTAGAATCATTTTCTTAATATAGTGGTCCAGGTTTCAAGAGATTAACTTGAGAATTGTTTGTTTTATAAGCAGATCAAAAAAAAAATATTTAATATTTGTCAAAATTATCATATAAAATCATGTTTTATAGTTTTAATGAAGTATCATCTTAAATAAGATGTATGCAAGTTAATAATAAAAAATTAGAATCATTTTCTTAATATAGTGGTCCAGGTTTCAAGAGATTAACTTGAGAATTGTTTGTTTTATAAGCAGATCAAAAAAAAAATATTTAATATTTGTCAAAATTATCATATAAAATCATGTTTTATAGTTTTAATGAAGTATCTGCTTAAATGAGATGTATGCAAGTTAATAATAATAAATTAGAATCATTTTCTTAATATAGTGGTCCAGGTTTCAAGAGATTAACTTGATAATTGTTTGTTTTATAAGCAGATCAAAAAATAAATATTTAATATTTATCAAAATTATCATATAAAATCATGTTTTATAGTTTTAATGAAGTATCATCTTAAATAAGATGTATGCAAGTTAATAATAAAAAATTAGAATCATTTTCTTAATATAGTGGTCCAGGTTTCAAGAGATTAACTTGAGAATTGTTTGTTTTATAAGCAGATCAAAAAAAAAATATTTAATATTTGTCAAAATTATCATATAAAATCATGTTTTATAGTGTTTATAAAGTATCTGCTTAAATGAAATGTATGCAAGTTAATAATAATAAATTAGAATCATTTTCTTAATATAGTGGTCCAGGTTTCAAGAGATTAACTTGAGAATTGTTTGTTTTATAAGCAGATCAAAAAAAAAATATTTAATATTTGTCAAAATTATCATATAAAATCATGTTTTATAGTTTTAATGAAGTATCATCTTAAATAAGATGTATGCAAGTTAATAATAATAAATAAGAATCATTTTCTTAATATAGTGGTCCAGGTTTCAAGAGATTAACTTGATAATTGTTTGTTTTATAAGCAGATCAAAAAATAAATATTTAATATTTGTCAAAATTATCATATAAAATCATGTTTTATAGTTTTAATGAAGTATCTGCTTAAATGAAATGTATGCAAGTTAATAATAAAAAATTAGAATCATTTTCTTAATATAGTGGTCCAGGTTTCAAGAGATTAACTTGAGAATCGTTTGTTTTATAAGCAGATCAAAAAATAAATATTTAATATACGTCAAAATTATCATATAAAATCATGTTTTATAGTGTTTATAAAGTATCTGCTTAAATGAAATGTATGCAAGTTAATAATAATAAATTAAATAATTTAATTAATATTATGGTCAGGGAAGCATTTGAGTAACTTTTAGATACATTGCTATTAATTTTATATCTACAATACCTAATAACCATTACATGTAAATTGCATAAATTCATTATAATCAGTATTCGTTAGTTCATTTTCAAAATTGGATGTTCATACTTTCCCAAAGTTGTATGCATACAAATAAATGTCTCAGCATTCCTTGAGTCATCTGCTGTATTGCCATCTAAAAAAATGTAATCAGTTAAATATATATAATAATTAGAGAATGACTCGATAACTCAGTGCTTTATAAGCAGTTTAAAACATGAATTTTTGATATTCGTCAAAATGATCATATAAAATCATGTTTTTTAGTGTTTATGAAGTATCAAGTTAAATGAATTGTATGAAAGTTAATTATAGTAAATAAGAATCATTTACTTAGTCCTATTGTCAGGATTTCATGACATTAACATTTTGTTACATAACTATTAATTTTCTATAAATTATATTCTATTATAAGCTCTACACGTACGTTGAATAAAACAATTATTATTATCAGTATCTTCTAGTCCATTTTCATCATAGGATGTTTATATTTTCCAAACTGATAGAATCGCGAATTCATGTCTCACCATGGCTTTCATTGTCTGCTGTATTGCAATCTGAAAATATTGTAGTCAGTTATATATGCGTATAGTTGGAGTAAACAATGTCACTACTACACACCATAATTAGAACGAAAATCTTTATATGATAACTAGTATTTGGAAAATACTGAATAAGTCAGTAACGGAAACAATCAAACAATAACTATCTGAACAACTTTATTCTTAATACAAAATATTTAAAAACAATTTTCAGTTAAAACTTAAATGCAAATACCATTGTAAAACAGCAAAGTGATATGAAATATAATCATATAACAGATGATAAGAAATAATAATTATGATAAGCCATAAAAGATAGTACAAATCTACCAAATTATTTTGTTGAATTTGAATGTAAAATAAATAATACACTCGAACAATAACTTAAATTTTCTTCTATTCAATATGAAAAAAATATAAATTGTATAATTCGTCAAAATTAACATATAAAATAATTTGTTAAAGTTCTTATGAAGTAATAATATCTGGTTAAACAAAACATATGAAAGTTATAAATCATAAAATGGAATAATTTTCATAATATAACAGTCAAGGTTTCAAAACACGTACTTGAGAATAAAATATTATATAAGCAGTTAAATGTATGAATTTGTTATATTCAACAAAATTATCATATAAATGTAATAAAAATAATATGATTTTTATAGCTAAGACAAATTTTAAGAATGAAAATTAAAAGTTCTCAGATGTTTAATAATCATTTATTCACTGTATTAACAAATATCTATTGTATCACTACATTAATATTCTATAAATTATATTCAATAACCATTACATGTAAATTGCATAAATTCATTATAATCAGTATTCGTTAGTTTATTTTCAAAATTTGATGTTCATACTTTTCCAGAGTTGTTTGAATACCAAATAATGTTTCAGCATCCCTTGAATATCTGCTATATTTGGATCTAAAAAAATTTATCCAGTTAAATAAATATAATAATTGGAGAATGACTCGATAACTCAATGTTTTATAAGCAGATCAAAAAATAAATTTTTAATATACGTCAAAATTATCATATAAAATCATGTTTTATAGTTTTAATGAAGTATCTGCTTAAATGAGATGTATGAAAAATAATAATAATAAATTAGAATCATTTTCTTAATATAATGGTCCCGGTTTCAAGAGATTAACTTGATAATTGTTTGTTTTATAAGCAGATCAAAAAATTAATATTTAATATTTGTCAAAATTATCATATAAAATCATGTTTTATAGTTTTAATGAAGTATCTGCTTAAATGAGATGTATGCAAGTTAATAATAATAAATTAGAATCATTTTCTTAATATAGTGGTCCAGGTTTCAAGAGATTAACTTGATAATTGTTTGTTTTATAAGCAGATCAAAAAATAAATATTTAATATTTGTCAAAATTATCATATAAAATCATGTTTTATAGTTTTAATGAAGTATCTGCTTAAATGAGATGTATGCAAGTTAATAATAAAAAATTAGAATCATTTTCTTAATATAGTGGTCCAGGTTTCAAGAGATTAACTTGATAATTGTTTGTTTTATAAGCAGATCAAAAAATAAATATTTAATATTTGTCAAAATTATCATATAAAATCATGTTTTATAGTTTTAATGAAGTATCTGCTTAAATGAGATGTATGCAAGTTAATAATAAAAAATTAGAATCATTTTCTTAATATAGTGGTCCAGGTTTCAAGAGATTAACTTGAGAATTGTTTGTTTTATAAGCAGATCAAAAAAAAAATATTTAATATTTGTCAAAATTATCATATAAAATCATGTTTTATAGTTTTAATGAAGTATAATCTTAAATAAGATGTATGCAAGTTAATAATAATAAATAAGAATCATTTTCTTAATATAGTGGTCCAGGTTTCAAGAGATTAACTTGATAATTGTTTGTTTTATAAGCAGATCAAAAAATAAATATTTAATATTCGTCAAATTTATCATATAAAATCATGTTTTATAGTTTTAATGAAGTATTTGCTTAAATGAATTGAATGCAAGTTAATAATAAAAAATTAGAATCATTTTCTTAATATAGTGGTCCAGGTTTCAAGAGATTAACTTGATAATTGTTTGTTTTATAAGCAGATCAAAAAATAAATATTTAATATTCGTCAAATTTATCATATAAAATCATGTTTTATAGTTTTAATGAAAAATCTGCTTAAATGAATTGAATGCAAGTTAATAATAAAAAATTAGAATCATTTTCTTAATATAGTGGTCCAGGTTTCAAGAGATTAACTTGAGAATTGTTTGTTTTATAAGCAGATCAAAAAAAAAATATTTAATATTTGTCAAAATTATCATATAAAATCATGTTTTATAGTTTTAATGAAGTATCATCTTAAATAAGATGTATGCAAGTTAATAATAAAAAATTAGAATCATTTTCTTAATATAATGGTCCCGGTTTCAAGAGATTAACTTGATAATTGTTTGTTTTATAAGCAGATCAAAAAATTAATATTTAATATTTCTCAAAATTATCATATAAAATCATGTTTTATAGTTTTAATGAAGTATCTGCTTAAATGAGATGTATGCAAGTTAATAATAATAAATTAGAATCATTTTCTTAATATAGTGGTCCAGGTTTCAAGAGATTAACTTGATAATTGTTTGTTTTATAAGCAGATCAAAAAATAAATATTTAATATTTATCAAAATTATCATATAAAATCATGTTTTATAGTTTTAATGAAGTATCATCTTAAATAAGATGTATGCAAGTTAATAATAAAAAATTAGAATCATTTTCTTAATATAGTGGTCCAGGTTTCAAGAGATTAACTTGAGAATTGTTTGTTTTATAAGCAGATCAAAAAAAAAATATTTAATATTTGTCAAAATTATCATATAAAATCATGTTTTATAGTGTTTATAAAGTATCTGCTTAAATGAAATGTATGCAAGTTAATAATAATAAATTAAATAATTTAATTAATATTATGGTCAGGGAAGCATTTGAGTAACTTTTAGATACATTGCTATTAATTTTATATCAACAATACCTAATAACCATTACACGTTCATTGCATAAATTCTTTATAATCAGTATCTTTTAGTTCATTTTCAACATTGGATGTTCATACTTTCCCAAAGTTGTTTGAATACCAAATAATGTTTCAGCATCCCTTGAATATCTGCTGTATTTGGATCTAAAAAAATTTATCCAGTTAAATAAATATAATAATTGGAGAATGACTCGATAACTCAATGTTTTATAAGCAGATCAAAAAATAAATTTTTAATATACGTCAAAATTATCATATAAAATCATGTTTTATAGTTTTAATGAAGTATCTGCTTAAATGAGATGTATGAAAAATAATAATAATAAATTAGAATCATTTTCTTAATATAATGGTCCCGGTTTCAAGATATTAACTTGATAATTGTTTGTTTTATAAGCAGATCAAAAAATAAATATTTAATATTTGTCAAAATTATCATATAAAATCATTTTTTATAGTTTTAATGAAGTATCTGCTTAAATGAGATGTATGCAAGTTAATAATAAAAAATTAGAATCATTTTCTTAAAATAGTGGTCCAGGTTTCAAGAGATTAACTTGAGAATTGTTTGTTTTATAAGCAGATCAAAAAAAAAAATATTTAATATTTGTCAAAATTATCATATAAAATCATGTTTTATAGTTTTAATGAAAAATCTGCTTAAATGAATTGAATGCAAGTTAATAATAAAAAATTAGAATCATTTTCTTAATATAGTGGTCCAGGTTTCAAGAGATTAACTTGAGAATTGTTTGTTTTATAAGCAGATCAAAAAATAAATTTTTAATATACGTCAAAATTATCATATAAAATCATGTTTTATAGTGTTTATAAAGTATCTGCTTAAATGAAATGTATGCAAGTTAATAATAATAAATTAAATAATTTAATTAATATTATGGTCAGGGAAGCATTTGAGTAACTTTTAGATACATTGCTATTAATTTTATATCAACAATACCTAATAACCATTACATGTAAATTGCATAAATTCATTATAATCAGTATTCGTTAGTTCATTTTCAAAATTGGATGTTCATACTTTCCCAAAGTTGTATGCATACAAATAAATGTCTCAGCATTCCTTGAGTCATCTGCTGTATTGCCATCTAAAAAAATTTAATCAGTTAAATATATATAATAATTAGAGAATGACTCGATAACTCAGTGCTTTATAAGCAGTTTAAAACATGAATTTTTGATATTCGTCAAAATGATCATATAAAATCATGTTTTTTAGTGTTTATGAAGTATCAAGTTAAATGAATTGTATGAAAGTTAATTATAGTAAATAAGAATCATTTACTTAGTCCTATTGTCAGGATTTCATGACATTAACATTTTGTTACATAACTATTAATTTTCTATAAATTATATTCTATTATAAGCTCTACACTTACGTTGAATAAAACAATTATTATTATCAGTATCTTCTAGTCCATTTTCATCATAGGATGTTTATATTTTCCAAACTGATAGAATCGCGAATTCATGTCTCACCATGGCTTTCATTGTCTGCTGTATTGCAATCTGAAAATATTGTAGTCAGTTATATATGCGTATAGTTGGAGTAAACAATGTCACTACTACACACCATAATTAGAACGAAAATCTTTATATGATAACTAGTATTTGGAAAATACTGAATAAGTCAGTAACGGAAACAATCAAACAATAACTATCTGAACAACTTTATTCTTAATACAAAATATTTAAAAACAATTTTCAGTTAAAATTTAAATGCAAATACCATTGTAAAACAGCAAAGTGATATGAAATATAATCATATAACAGATGATAAGAAATAATAATTATGATAAGCCATAAAAGATAGTACAAATCTACCAAATTATTTTGTTGAATTTGAATGTAAAATAAATAATACACTCGAACAATAACTTAAATTTTCTTCTATTCAATATGAAAAAAATATAAATTGTATAATTCGTCAAAATTAACATATAAAATAATTTGTTAAAGTTCTTATGAAGTAATAATATCTGGTTAAACAAAACATATGAAAGTTATAAATGTTAAAATGGAATAATTTTCATAATATAACAGTCAAGGTTTCAAAACACGTACTTGAGAATAAAATATTTTATAAGCAGTTAAATGTATGAATTTGTTATATTCAACAAAATTATCATATAAATGTAATAAAAATAATATGATTTTTATAGCTAAGACAAATTTTAAGAATGAAAATTAAAAGTTCTCAGGTGTTTAATAATCATTTATTCACTGTATTAACAAATATCTATTGTATCACTACATTAATATTCTATAAATTATATTCAATAACCATTACATGTAAATTGCATAAATTCATTATAATCAGTATTCGTTAGTTTATTTTCAAAATTTGATGTTCATACTTTTCCAGAGTTGTTTGAATACCAAATAATGTTTCAGCATCCCTTGAATATCTGCTGTATTTGGATCTAAAAAAATTTATCCAGTTAAATAAATATAATAATTGGAGAATGACTCGATAACTCAATGTTTTATAAGCAGATCAAAAAATAAATTTTTAATATACGTCAAAATTATCATATAAAATCATGTTTTATAGTTTTAATGAAGTATAATCTTAAATAAGATGTATGCAAGTTAATAATAATAAATAAGAATCATTTTCTTAATATAGTGGTCCAGGTTTCAAGAGATTAACTTGATAATTGTTTGTTTTATAAGCAGATCAAAAAATAAATATTTAATATTCGTCAAAATTATCATATAAAATCATGTTTTATAGTTTTAATGAAGTATTTGCTTAAATGAGAAGTATGCAAGTTAATAATAAAAAATTAGAATCATTTTCTTAATATAGTGGTCCAGGTTTCAAGAGATTAACTTGATAATTGTTTGTTTTATAAGCAGATCAAAAAATAAATATTTAATATTTGTCAAAATTATCATATAAAATCATGTTTTATAGTTTTAATGAAGTATCTGCTTAAATGAGATGTATGAAAAATAATAATAATAAATTAGAATCATTTTCTTAATATAATGGTCCCGGTTTCAAGAGATTAACTTGATAATTGTTTGTTTTATAAGCAGATCAAAAAATTAATATTTAATATTTGTCAAAATTATCATATAAAATCATGTTTTATAGTTTTAATGAAGTATCTGCTTAAATGAGATGTATGCAAGTTAATAATAATAAATTAGAATCATTTTCTTAATATAGTGGTCCAGGTTTCAAGAGATTAACTTGATAATTGTTTGTTTTATAAGCAGATCAAAAAATAAATATTTAATATTTGTCAAAATTATCATATAAAATCATGTTTTATAGTTTTAATGAAGTATCTGCTTAAATGAGATGTATGCAAGTTAATAATAAAAAATTAGAATCATTTTCTTAATATAGTGGTCCAGGTTTCAAGAGATTAACTTGATAATTGTTTGTTTTATAAGCAGATCAAAAAATAAATATTTAATATTTGTCAAAATTATCATATAAAATCATGTTTTATAGTTTTAATGAAGTATCTGCTTAAATGAGATGTATGCAAGTTAATAATAAAAAATTAGAATCATTTTCTTAATATAGTGGTCCAGGTTTCAAGAGATTAACTTGAGAATTGTTTGTTTTATAAGCAGATCAAAAAAAAAATATTTAATATTTGTCAAAATTATCATATAAAATCATGTTTTATAGTTTTAATGAAGTATAATCTTAAATAAGATGTATGCAAGTTAATAATAATAAATAAGAATCATTTTCTTAATATAGTGGTCCAGGTTTCAAGAGATTAACTTGATAATTGTTTGTTTTATAAGCAGATCAAAAAATAAATATTTAATATTCGTCAAATTTATCATATAAAATCATGTTTTATAGTTTTAATGAAGTATTTGCTTAAATGAATTGAATGCAAGTTAATAATAAAAAATTAGAATCATTTTCTTAATATAGTGGTCCAGGTTTCAAGAGATTAACTTGATAATTGTTTGTTTTATAAGCAGATCAAAAAATAAATATTTATTATTCGTCAAATTTATCATATAAAATCATGTTTTATAGTTTTAATGAAAAATCTGCTTAAATGAATTGAATGCAAGTTAATAATAAAAAATTAGAATCATTTTCTTAATATAGTGGTCCAGGTTTCAAGAGATTAACTTGAGAATTGTTTGTTTTATAAGCAGATCAAAAAAAAAATATTTAATATTTGTCAAAATTATCATATAAAATCATGTTTTATAGTTTTAATGAAGTATCATCTTAAATAAGATGTATGCAAGTTAATAATAAAAAATTAGAATCATTTTCTTAATATAATGGTCCCGGTTTCAAGAGATTAACTTGATAATTGTTTGTTTTATAAGCAGATCAAAAAATTAATATTTAATATTTCTCAAAATTATCATATAAAATCATGTTTTATAGTTTTAATGAAGTATCTGCTTAAATGAGATGTATGCAAGTTAATAATAATAAATTAGAATCATTTTCTTAATATAGTGGTCCAGGTTTCAAGAGATTAACTTGATAATTGTTTGTTTTATAAGCAGATCAAAAAATAAATATTTAATATTTATCAAAATTATCATATAAAATCATGTTTTATAGTTTTAATGAAGTATCATCTTAAATAAGATGTATGCAAGTTAATAATAAAAAATTAGAATCATTTTCTTAATATAGTGGTCCAGGTTTCAAGAGATTAACTTGAGAATTGTTTGTTTTATAAGCAGATCAAAAAAAAAATATTTAATATTTGTCAAAATTATCATATAAAATCATGTTTTATAGTGTTTATAAAGTATCTGCTTAAATGAAATGTATGCAAGTTAATAATAATAAATTAAATAATTTAATTAATATTATGGTCAGGGAAGCATTTGAGTAACTTTTAGATACATTGCTATTAATTTTATATCAACAATACCTAATAACCATTACACGTTCATTGCATAAATTCTTTATAATCAGTATCTTTTAGTTCATTTTCAACATTGGATGTTCATACTTTCCCAAAGTTGTTTGAATACCAAATAATGTTTCAGCATCCCTTGAATATCTGCTGTATTTGGATCTAAAAAAATTTATCCAGTTAAATAAATATAATAATTGGAGAATGACTCGATAACTCAATGTTTTATAAGCAGATCAAAAAATAAATTTTTAATATACGTCAAAATTATCATATAAAATCATGTTTTATAGTTTTAATGAAGTATCTGCTTAAATGAGATGTATGAAAAATAATAATAATAAATTAGAATCATTTTCTTAATATAATGGTCCCGGTTTCAAGATATTAACTTGATAATTGTTTGTTTTATAAGCAGATCAAAAAATAAATATTTAATATTTGTCAAAATTATCATATAAAATCATGTTTTATAGTTTTAATGAAGTATCTGCTTAAATGAGATGTATGCAAGTTAATAATAAAAAATTAGAATCATTTTCTTAAAATAGTGGTCCAGGTTTCAAGAGATTAACTTGAGAATTGTTTGTTTTATAAGCAGATCAAAAAAAAAATATTTAATATTTGTCAAAATTATCATATAAAATCATGTTTTATAGTTTTAATGAAAAATCTGCTTAAATGAATTGAATGCAAGTTAATAATAAAAAATTAGAATCATTTTCTTAATATAGTGGTCCAGGTTTCAAGAGATTAACTTGAGAATTGTTTGTTTTATAAGCAGATCAAAAAATAAATTTTTAATATACGTCAAAATTATCATATAAAATCATGTTTTATAGTGTTTATAAAGTATCTGCTTAAATGAAATGTATGCAAGTTAATAATAATAAATTAAATAATTTAATTAATATTATGGTCAGGGAAGCATTTGAGTAACTTTTAGATACATTGCTATTAATTTTATATCAACAATACCTAATAACCATTACATGTAAATTGCATAAATTCATTATAATCAGTATTCGTTAGTTCATTTTCAAAATTGGATGTTCATACTTTCCCAAAGTTGTATGCATACAAATAAATGTCTCAGCATTCCTTGAGTCATCTGCTGTATTGCCATCTAAAAAAATTTAATCAGTTAAATATATATAATAATTAGAGAATGACTCGATAACTCAGTGCTTTATAAGCAGTTTAAAACATGAATTTTTGATATTCGTCAAAATGATCATATAAAATCATGTTTTTTAGTGTTTATGAAGTATCAAGTTGAATGAATTGTATGAAAGTTAATTATAGTAAATAAGAATCATTTACTTAGTCCTATTGTCAGGATTTCATGACATTAACATTTTGTTACATAACTATTAATTTTCTATAAATTATATTCTATTATAAGCTCTACACTTACGTTGAATAAAACAATTATTATTATCAGTATCTTCTAGTCCATTTTCATCATAGGATGTTTATATTTTCCAAACTGATAGAATCGCGAATTCATGTCTCACCATGGCTTTCATTGTCTGCTGTATTGCAATCTGAAAATATTGTAGTCAGTTATATATGCGTATAGTTGGAGTAAACAATGTCACTACTACACACCATAATTAGAACGAAAATCTTTATATGATAACTAGTATTTGGAAAATACTGAATAAGTCAGTAACGGAAACAATCAAACAATAACTATCTGAACAACTTTATTCTTAATACAAAATATTTAAAAACAATTTTCAGTTAAAATTTAAATGCAAATACCATTGTAAAACAGCAAAGTGATATGAAATATAATCATATAACAGATGATAAGAAATAATAATTATGATAAGCCATAAAAGATAGTACAAATCTACCAAATTATTTTGTTGAATTTGAATGTAAAATAAATAATACACTCGAACAATAACTTAAATTTTCTTCTATTCAATATGAAAAAAATATAAATTGTATAATTCGTCAAAATTAACATATAAAATAATTTGTTAAAGTTCTTATGAAGTAATAATATCTGGTTAAACAAAACATATGAAAGTTATAAATCATAAAATGGAATAATTTTCATAATATAACAGTCAAGGTTTCAAAACACGTACTTGAGAATAAAATATTTTATAAGCAGTTAAATGTATGAATTTGTTATATTCAACAAAATTATCATATAAATGTAATAAAAATAATATGATTTTTATAGCTAAGACAAATTTTAAGAATGAAAATTAAAAGTTCTCAGATGTTTAATAATCATTTATTCACTGTATTAACAAATATCTATTGTATCACTACATTAATATTCTATAAATTATATTCAATAACCATTACATGTAAATTGCATAAATTCATTATAATCAGTATTCGTTAGTTTATTTTCAAAATTTGATGTTCATACTTTTCCAGAGTTGTTTGAATACCAAATAATGTTTCAGCATCCCTTGAATATCTGCTGTATTTGGATCTAAAAAAATTTATCCAGTTAAATAAATATAATAATTGGAGAATGACTCGATAACTCAATGTTTTATAAGCAGATCAAAAAATAATTTTTTAATATACGTCAAAATTATCATATAAAATCATGTTTTATAGTTTTAATGAAGTATCTGCTTAAATGAGATGTATGAAAAATAATAATAATAAATTAGAATCATTTTCTTAATATAATGGTCCCGGTTTCAAGAGATTAACTTGATAATTGTTTGTTTTATAAGCAGATCAAAAAATTAATATTTAATATTTGTCAAAATTATCATATAAAATCATGTTTTATAGTTTTAATGAAGTATCTGCTTAAATGAGATGTATGCAAGTTAATAATAATAAATTAGAATCATTTTCTTAATATAGTGGTCCAGGTTTCAAGAGATTAACTTGATAATTGTTTGTTTTATAAGCAGATCAAAAAATAAATATTTAATATTTGTCAAAATTATCATATAAAATCATGTTTTATAGTTTTAATGAAGTATCATCTTAAATAAGATGTATGCAAGTTAATAATAAAAAATTAGAATCATTTTCTTAATATAGTGGTCCAGGTTTCAAGAGATTAACTTGAGAATTGTTTGTTTTATAAGCAGATCAAAAAATAAATATTTAATATTTGTCAAAATTATCATATAAAATCATGTTTTATAGTGTTTATAAAGTATCTGCTTAAATGAAATGTATGCAAGTTAATAATAATAAATTAGAATCATTTTCTTAATATAGTGGCCCAGGTTTCAAGAGATTAACTTGATAATTGTTTGTTTTATAAGCAGATCAAAAAATAAATATTTAATATTTGTCAAAATTATCATATAAAATCATGTTTTATAGTTTTAATGAAGTATCTGCTTAAATGAGATGTATGCAAGTTAATAATAAAAAATTAGAATCATTTTCTTAATATAGTGGTCCAGGTTTCAAGAGATTAACTTGAGAATTGTTTGTTTTATAAGCAGATCAAAAAAAAAATATTTAATATTTGTCAAAATTATCATATTTAATCATGTTTTATAGTTTTAATGAAAAATCTGCTTAAATGAATTGAATGCAAGTTAATAATAAAAAATTAGAATCATTTTCTTAATATAGTGGTCCAGGTTTCAAGAGATTAACTTGATAATTGTTTGTTTTATAAGCAGATCAAAAAATAAATATTTAATATTTGTCAAAATTATCATATAAAATCATGTTTTATAGTTTTAATGAAGTATTTGCTTAAATGAATTGAATGCAAGTTAATAATAAAAAATTAGAATCATTTTCTTAATATAGTGGTCCAGGTTTCAAGAGATTAACTTGATAATTGTTTGTTTTATAAGCAGATCAAAAAATAAATATTTAATATTCGTCAAATTTATCATATAAAATCATGTTTTATAGTTTTAATGAAAAATCTGCTTAAATGAATTGAATGCAAGTTAATAATAAAAAATTAGAATCATTTTCTTAATATAGTGGTCCAGGTTTCAAGAGATTAACTTGAGAATTGTTTGTTTTATAAGCAGATCAAAAAAAAAATATTTAATATTTGTCAAAATTATCATATAAAATCATGTTTTATAGTTTTAATGAAGTATCATCTTAAATAAGATGTATGCAAGTTAATAATAAAAAATTAGAATCATTTTCTTAATATAATGGTCCCGGTTTCAAGAGATTAACTTGATAATTGTTTGTTTTATAAGCAGATCAAAAAATTAATATTTAATATTTCTCAAAATTATCATATAAAATCATGTTTTATAGTTTTAATGAAGTATCTGCTTAAATGAGATGTATGCAAGTTAATAATAATAAATTAGAATCATTTTCTTAATATAGTGGTCCAGGTTTCAAGAGATTAACTTGATAATTGTTTGTTTTATAAGCAGATCAAAAAATAAATATTTAATATTTATCAAAATTATCATATAAAATCATGTTTTATAGTTTTAATGAAGTATCATCTTAAATAAGATGTATGCAAGTTAATAATAAAAAATTAGAATCATTTTCTTAATATAGTGGTCCAGGTTTCAAGAGATTAACTTGAGAATTGTTTGTTTTATAAGCAGATCAAAAAAAAAATATTTAATATTTGTCAAAATTATCATATAAAATCATGTTTTATAGTGTTTATAAAGTATCTGCTTAAATGAAATGTATGCAAGTTAATAATAATAAATTAGAATCATTTTCTTAATATAGTGGTCCAGGTTTCAAGAGATTAACTTGAGAATTGTTTGTTTTATAAGCAGATCAAAAAAAAAATATTTAATATTTGTCAAAATTATCATATAAAATCATGTTTTATAGTTTTAATGAAGTATCATCTTAAATAAGATGTATGCAAGTTAATAATAATAAATAAGAATCATTTTCTTAATATAGTGGTCCAGGTTTCAAGAGATTAACTTGATAATTGTTTGTTTTATAAGCAGATCAAAAAATAAATATTTAATATTTGTCAAAATTATCATATAAAATCATGTTTTATAGTTTTAATGAAGTATCTGCTTAAATGAAATGTATGCAAGTTAATAATAAAAAATTAGAATCATTTTCTTAATATAGTGGTCCAGGTTTCAAGAGATTAACTTGAGAATCGTTTGTTTTATAAGCAGATCAAAAAATAAATATTTAATATACGTCAAAATTATCATATAAAATCATGTTTTATAGTGTTTATAAAGTATCTGCTTAAATGAAATGTATGCAAGTTAATAATAATAAATTAAATAATTTAATTAATATTATGGTCAGGGAAGCATTTGAGTAACTTTTAGATACATTGCTATTAATTTTATATCTACAATACCTAATAACCATTACATGTAAATTGCATAAATTCATTATAATCAGTATTCGTTAGTTCATTTTCAAAATTGGATGTTCATACTTTCCCAAAGTTGTATGCATACAAATAAATGTCTCAGCATTCCTTGAGTCATCTGCTGTATTGCCATCTAAAAAAATGTAATCAGTTAAATATATATCATAATTACAGAATGACTCGATAACTCAGTGCTTTATAAGCAGTTTAAAACATGAATTTTTGATATTCGTCAAAATGATCATATAAAATCATGTTTTTTAATGTTTATGAAGTATCAAGTTAAATGAATTGTATGAAAGTTAATTATAGTAAATAAGAATCATTCACTTAGTCCTATTGTCAGGATTTCATGACATTAACATTTTGTTACATAACTATTAATTTTCTATAAATTATATTCTATTATAAGCTCTACACGTACGTTGAATAAAACAATTATTATTATCAGTATCTTCTAGTCCATTTTCATCATAGGATGTTTATATTTTCCAAACTGATAGAATCGCGAATTCATGTCTCACCATGGCTTTCATTGTCTGCTGTATTGCAATCTGAAAATATTGTAGTCAGTTATATATGCGTATAGTTGGAGTAAACAATGTCACTACTACACACCATAATTAGAACGAAAATCTTTATATGATAACTAGTATTTGGAAAATACTGAATATGTCAGTAACGGAAACAATCAAACAATAACTATCTGAACAACTTTATTCTTAATACAAAATATTTAAAAACAATTTTCAGTTAAAACTTAAATGCAAATACCATTGTAAAACAGCAAAGTGATATGAAATATAATCATATAACAGATGATAAGAAATAAAAATTATGATAAGCCATAAAAGATAGTACAAATCTACCAAATTATTTTGTTGAATTTGAATGTAAAATAAATAATACACTCGAACAATAACTTAAATTTTCTTCTATTCAATATGAAAAAAATATAAATTGTATAATTCGTCAAAATTAACATATAAAATAATTTGTTAAAGTTCTTATGAAGTAATAATATCTGGTTAAACAAAACATATGAAAGTTATAAATGTTAAAATGGAATAATTATCATAATATAACAGTCAAGGTTTCAAAACACGTACTTGAGAATAAAATATTTTATAAGCAGTTAAATGTATGAATTTGTTATATTCAACAAAATTATCATATAAATGTAATAAAAATAATATGATTTTTATAGCTAAGACAAATTTTAAGAATGAAAATTAAAAGTTCTCAGGTGTTTAATAATCATTTATTCACTGTATTAACAAATATCTATTGTATCACTACATTAATATTCTATAAATTATATTCAATAACTATTACATGTAAATTGCATAAATTCATTATAATCAGTATTCGTTAGTTTATTTTCAAAATTTGATGTTCATACTTTTCCAGAGTTGTTTGAATACCAAATAATGTTTCAGCATCCCTTGAATATCTGCTGTATTTGGATCTAAAAAAATTTATCCAGTTAAATAAATATAATAATTGGAGAATGACTCGATAACTCAATGTTTTATAAGCAGATCAAAAAATAAATTTTTAATATACGTCAAAATTATCATATAAAATCATGTTTTATAGTTTTAATGAAGTATAATCTTAAATAAGATGTATGCAAGTTAATAATAATAAATAAGAATCATTTTCTTAATATAGTGGTCCAGGTTTCAAGAGATTAACTTGATAATTGTTTGTTTTATAAGCAGATCAAAAAATTAATATTTAATATTTGTCAAAATTATCATATAAAATCATGTTTTATAGTTTTAATGAAGTATCTGCTTAAATGAGATGTATGCAAGTTAATAATAAAAAATTAGAATCATTTTCTTAAAATAGTGGTCCAGGTTTCAAGAGATTAACTTGAGAATTGTTTGTTTTATAAGCAGATCAAAAAAAAAATATTTAATATTTGTCAAAATTATCATATAAAATCATGTTTTATAGTTTTAATGAAAAATCTGCTTAAATGAATTGAATGCAAGTTAATAATAAAAAATTAGAATCATTTTCTTAATATAGTGGTCCAGGTTTCAAGAGATTAACTTGAGAATTGTTTGTTTTATAAGCAGATCAAAAAATAAATTTTTAATATACGTCAAAATTATCATATAAAATCATGTTTTATAGTGTTTATAAAGTATCTGCTTAAATGAAATGTATGCAAGTTAATAATAATAAATTAAATAATTTAATTAATATTATGGTCAGGGAAGCATTTGAGTAACTTTTAGATACATTGCTATTAATTTTATATCAACAATACCTAATAACCATTACATGTAAATTGCATAAATTCATTATAATCAGTATTCGTTAGTTCATTTTCAAAATTGGATGTTCATACTTTCCCAAAGTTGTATGCATACAAATAAATGTCTCAGCATTCCTTGAGTCATCTGCTGTATTGCCATCTAAAAAAATTTAATCAGTTAAATATATATAATAATTAGAGAATGACTCGATAACTCAGTGCTTTATAAGCAGTTTAAAACATGAATTTTTGATATTCGTCAAAATGATCATATAAAATCATGTTTTTTAGTGTTTATGAAGTATCAAGTTAAATGAATTGTATGAAAGTTAATTATAGTAAATAAGAATCATTTACTTAGTCCTATTGTCAGGATTTCATGACATTAACATTTTGTTACATAACTATTAATTTTCTATAAATTATATTCTATTATAAGCTCTACACTTACGTTGAATAAAACAATTATTATTATCAGTATCTTCTAGTCCATTTTCATCATAGGATGTTTATATTTTCCAAACTGATAGAATCGCGAATTCATGTCTCACCATGGCTTTCATTGTCTGCTGTATTGCAATCTGAAAATATTGTAGTCAGTTATATATGCGTATAGTTGGAGTAAACAATGTCACTACTACACACCATAATTAGAACGAAAATCTTTATATGATAACTAGTATTTGGAAAATACTGAATAAGTCAGTAACGGAAACAATCAAACAATAACTATCTGAACAACTTTATTCTTAATACAAAATATTTAAAAACAATTTTCAGTTAAAATTTAAATGCAAATACCATTGTAAAACAGCAAAGTGATATGAAATATAATCATATAACAGATGATAAGAAATAATAATTATGATAAGCCATAAAAGATAGTACAAATCTACCAAATTATTTTGTTGAATTTGAATGTAAAATAAATAATACACTCGAACAATAACTTAAATTTTCTTCTATTCAATATGAAAAAAATATAAATTGTATAATTCGTCAAAATTAACATATAAAATAATTTGTTAAAGTTCTTATGAAGTAATAATATCTGGTTAAACAAAACATATGAAAGTTATAAATCATAAAATGGAATAATTTTCATAATATAACAGTCAAGGTTTCAAAACACGTACTTGAGAATAAAATATTTTATAAGCAGTTAAATGTATGAATTTGTTATATTCAACAAAATTATCATATAAATGTAATAAAAATAATATGATTTTTATAGCTAAGACAAATTTTAAGAATGAAAATTAAAAGTTCTCAGATGTTTAATAATCATTTATTCACTGTATTAACAAATATCTATTGTATCACTACATTAATATTCTATAAATTATATTCAATAACCATTACATGTAAATTGCATAAATTCATTATAATCAGTATTCGTTAGTTTATTTTCAAAATTTGATGTTCATACTTTTCCAGAGTTGTTTGAATACCAAATAATGTTTCAGCATCCCTTGAATATCTGCTGTATTTGGATCTAAAAAAATTTATCCAGTTAAATAAATATAATAATTGGAGAATGACTCGATAACTCAATGTTTTATAAGCAGATCAAAAAATAAATTTTTAATATACGTCAAAATTATCATATAAAATCATGTTTTATAGTTTTAATGAAGTATCTGCTTAAATGAGATGTATGAAAAATAATAATAATAAATTAGAATCATTTTCTTAATATAATGGTCCCGGTTTCAAGAGATTAACTTGATAATTGTTTGTTTTATAAGCAGATCAAAAAATTAATATTTAATATTTGTCAAAATTATCATATAAAATCATGTTTTATAGTTTTAATGAAGTATCTGCTTAAATGAGATGTATGCAAGTTAATAATAATAAATTAGAATCATTTTCTTAATATAGTGGTCCAGGTTTCAAGAGATTAACTTGATAATTGTTTGTTTTATAAGCAGATCAAAAAATAAATATTTAATATTTGTCAAAATTATCATATAAAATCATGTTTTATAGTTTTAATGAAGTATCTGCTTAAATGAGATGTATGCAAGTTAATAATAAAAAATTAGAATCATTTTCTTAATATAGTGGTCCAGGTTTCAAGAGATTAACTTGAGAATTGTTTGTTTTATAAGCAGATCAAAAAAAAAATATTTAATATTTGTCAAAATTATCATATAAAATCATGTTTTATAGTGTTTATAAAGTATCTGCTTAAATGAAATGTATGCAAGTTAATAATAATAAATTAGAATCATTTTCTTAATATAGTGGTCCAGGTTTCAAGAGATTAACTTGATAATTGTTTGTTTTATAAGCAGATCAAAAAATAAATATTTAATATTTGTCAAAATTATGATATAAAATCATGTTTTATAGTTTTAATGAAGTATCTGCTTAAATGAGATGTATGCAAGTTAATAATAAAAAATTAGAATCATTTTCCTTATATAGTGGTCCAGGTTTCAAGAGATTAACTTGAGAATTGTTTGTTTTATAAGCAGATCAAAAAAAAAATATTTAATATTTGTCAAAATTATCATATAAAATCATGTTTTATAGTTTTAATGAAGTATCATCTTAAATAAGATGTATGCAAGTTAATAATAATAAATAAGAATCATTTTCTTAATATAGTGGTCCAGGTTTCAAGAGATTAACTTGATAATTGTTTGTTTTATAAGCAGATCAAAAAATAAATATTTAATATTCGTCAAATTTATCATATAAAATCATGTTTTATAGTTTTAATGAAGTATTTGCTTAAATGAGAAGTATGCAAGTTAATAATAAAAAATTAGAATCATTTTCTTAATATAGTGGTCCAGGTTTCAAGAGATTAACTTGAGAATTGTTTGTTTTATAAGCAGATCAAAAAATAAATATTTAATATTTGTCAAATTTATCATATAAAATCATGTTTTATAGTTTTAATGAAGTATTTGCTTAAATGAGGAGTATGCAAGTTAATAATAAAAAATTAGAATCATTTTCTTAATATAGTGGTCCAGGTTTCAAGAGATTAACTTGATAATTGTTTGTTTTATAAGCAGATCAAAAAATAAATATTTAATATTTGTCAAAATTATCATATAAAATCATGTTTTATAGTTTTAATGAAGTATCTGCTTAAATGAGATGTATGCAAGTTAATAATAAAAAATTAGAATCATTTTCTTAATATAGTGGTCCAGGTTTCAAGAGATTAACTTGAGAATTGTTTGTTTTATAAGCAGATCAAAAAAAAAATATTTAATATTTGTCAAAATTATCATATAAAATCATGTTTTATAGTTTTAATGAAGTATCATCTTAAATAAGATGTATGCAAGTTAATAATAAAAAATTAGAATCATTTTCTTAATATAGTGGTCCAGGTTTCAAGAGATTAACTTGAGAATTGTTTGTTTTATAAGCAGATCAAAAAAAAAATATTTAATATTTGTCAAAATTATCATATAAAATCATGTTTTATAGTGTTTATAAAGTATCTGCTTAAATGAAATGTATGCAAGTTAATAATAATAAATTAGAATCATTTTCTTAATATAGTGGTCCAGGTTTCAAGAGATTAACTTGATAATTGTTTGTTTTATAAGCAGATCAAAAAATAAATATTTAATATTTGTCAAAATTATCATATAAAATCATGTTTTATAGTTTTAATGAAGTATCTGCTTAAATGAGATGTATGCAAGTTAATAATAAAAAATTAGAATCATTTTCTTAATATAGTGGTCCAGGTTTCAAGAGATTAACTTGAGAATTGTTTGTTTTATAAGCAGATCAAAAAATAAATATTTAATATTTGTCAAAATTATCATATAAAATCATGTTTTATATTTTTAATGAAGTATCTGCTTAAATGAGATGTATGCAAGTTAATAATAAAAAATTAGAATCATTTTCTTAATATAGTGGTCCAGGTTTCAAGAGATTAACTTGAGAATTGTTTGTTTCATAAGCAGATCAAAAAAAAAATATTTAATATTTGTCAAAATTATCATATAAAATCATGTTTTATAGTTTTAATGAAGTATCATCTTAAATAAGATGTATGCAAGTTAATAATAATAAATAAGAATCATTTTCTTAATATAGTGGTCCAGGTTTCAAGAGATTAACTTGATAATTGTTTGTTTTATAAGCAGATCAAAAAATAAATATTTAATATTCGTCAAATTTATCATATAAAATCATGTTTTATAGTTTTAATGAAGTATTTGCTTAAATGAGAAGTATGCAAGTTAATAATAAAAAATTAGAATCATTTTCTTAATATAGTGGTCCAGGTTTCAAGAGATTAACTTGAGAATTGTTTGTTTTATAAGCAGATCAAAAAATAAATATTTAATATTTGTCAAAATTATCATATAAAATCATGTTTTATAGTTTTAATGAAAAATCTGCTTAAATGAATTGAATGCAAGTTAATAATAAAAAATTAGAATCATTTTCTTAATATAGTGGTCCAGGTTTCAAGAGATTAACTTGAGAATTGTTTGTTTTATAAGCAGATCAAAAAATAAATTTTTAATATACGTCAAAATTATCATATAAAATCATGTTTTATAGTGTTTATAAAGTATCTGCTTAAATGAAATGTATGCAAGTTAATAATAATAAATTAAATAATTTAATTAATATTATGGTCAGGGAAGCATTTGAGTAACTTTTAGATACATTGCTATTAATTTTATATCAACAATACCTAATAACCATTACATGTAAATTGCATAAATTCATTATAATCAGTATTCGTTAGTTCATTTTCAAAATTGGATGTTCATACTTTCCCAAAGTTGTATGCATACAAATAAATGTCTCAGCATTCCTTGAGTCATCTGCTGTATTGCCATCTAAAAAAATTTAATCAGTTAAATATATATAATAATTAGAGAATGACTCGATAACTCAGTGCTTTATAAGCAGTTTAAAACATGAATTTTTGATATTCGTCAAAATGATCATATAAAATCATGTTTTTTAGTGTTTATGAAGTATCAAGTTAAATGAATTGTATGAAAGTTAATTATAGTAAATAAGAATCATTTACTTAGTCCTATTGTCAGGATTTCATGACATTAACATTTTGTTACATAACTATTAATTTTCTATAAATTATATTCTATTATAAGCTCTACACGTACGTTGAATAAAACAATTATTATTATCAGTATCTTCTAGTCCATTTTCATCATAGGATGTTTATATTTTCCAAACTGATAGAATCGCGAATTCATGTCTCACCATGGCTTTCATTGTCTGCTGTATTGCAATCTGAAAATATTGTAGTCAGTTATATATGCGTATAGTTGGAGTAAACAATGTCACTACTACACACCATAATTAGAACGAAAATCTTTATATGATAACTAGTATTTGGAAAATACTGAATAAGTCAGTAACGGAAACAATCAAACAATAACTATCTGAACAACTTTATTCTTAATACAAAATATTTAAAAACAATTTTCAGTTAAAACTTAAATGCAAATACCATTGTAAAACAGCAAAGTGATATGAAATATAATCATATAACAGATGATAAGAAATAATAATTATGATAAGCCATAAAAGATAGTACAAATCTACCAAATTATTTTGTTGAATTTGAATGTAAAATAAATAATACACTCGAACAATAACTTAAATTTTCTTCTATTCAATATGAAAAAAATATAAATTGTATAATTCGTCAAAATTAACATATAAAATAATTTGTTAAAGTTCTTATGAAGTAATAATATCTGGTTAAACAAAACATATGAAAGTTATAAATCATAAAATGGAATAATTTTCATAATATAACAGTCAAGGTTTCAAAACACGTACTTGAGAATAAAATATTATATAAGCAGTTAAATGTATGAATTTGTTATATTCAACAAAATTATCATATAAATGTAATAAAAATAATATGATTTTTATAGCTAAGACAAATTTTAAGAATGAAAATTAAAAGTTCTCAGATGTTTAATAATCATTTATTCACTGTATTAACAAATATCTATTGTATCACTACATTAATATTCTATAAATTATATTCAATAACCATTACATGTAAATTGCATAAATTCATTATAATCAGTATTCGTTAGTTTATTTTCAAAATTTGATGTTCATACTTTTCCAGAGTTGTTTGAATACCAAATAATGTTTCAGCATCCCTTGAATATCTGCTATATTTGGATCTAAAAAAATTTATCCAGTTAAATAAATATAATAATTGGAGAATGACTCGATAACTCAATGTTTTATAAGCAGATCAAAAAATAAATTTTTAATATACGTCAAAATTATCATATAAAATCATGTTTTATAGTTTTAATGAAGTATCTGCTTAAATGAGATGTATGAAAAATAATAATAATAAATTAGAATCATTTTCTTAATATAATGGTCCCGGTTTCAAGAGATTAACTTGATAATTGTTTGTTTTATAAGCAGATCAAAAAATTAATATTTAATATTTGTCAAAATTATCATATAAAATCATGTTTTATAGTTTTAATGAAGTATCTGCTTAAATGAGATGTATGCAAGTTAATAATAATAAATTAGAATCATTTTCTTAATATAGTGGTCCAGGTTTCAAGAGATTAACTTGATAATTGTTTGTTTTATAAGCAGATCAAAAAATAAATATTTAATATTTGTCAAAATTATCATATAAAATCATGTTTTATAGTTTTAATGAAGTATCTGCTTAAATGAGATGTATGCAAGTTAATAATAAAAAATTAGAATCATTTTCTTAATATAGTGGTCCAGGTTTCAAGAGATTAACTTGATAATTGTTTGTTTTATAAGCAGATCAAAAAATAAATATTTAATATTTGTCAAAATTATCATATAAAATCATGTTTTATAGTTTTAATGAAGTATCTGCTTAAATGAGATGTATGCAAGTTAATAATAAAAAATTAGAATCATTTTCTTAATATAGTGGTCCAGGTTTCAAGAGATTAACTTGAGAATTGTTTGTTTTATAAGCAGATCAAAAAAAAAATATTTAATATTTGTCAAAATTATCATATAAAATCATGTTTTATAGTTTTAATGAAGTATAATCTTAAATAAGATGTATGCAAGTTAATAATAATAAATAAGAATCATTTTCTTAATATAGTGGTCCAGGTTTCAAGAGATTAACTTGATAATTGTTTGTTTTATAAGCAGATCAAAAAATAAATATTTAATATTCGTCAAATTTATCATATAAAATCATGTTTTATAGTTTTAATGAAGTATTTGCTTAAATGAATTGAATGCAAGTTAATAATAAAAAATTAGAATCATTTTCTTAATATAGTGGTCCAGGTTTCAAGAGATTAACTTGATAATTGTTTGTTTTATAAGCAGATCAAAAAATAAATATTTAATATTCGTCAAATTTATCATATAAAATCATGTTTTATAGTTTTAATGAAAAATCTGCTTAAATGAATTGAATGCAAGTTAATAATAAAAAATTAGAATCATTTTCTTAATATAGTGGTCCAGGTTTCAAGAGATTAACTTGAGAATTGTTTGTTTTATAAGCAGATCAAAAAAAAAATATTTAATATTTGTCAAAATTATCATATAAAATCATGTTTTATAGTTTTAATGAAGTATCATCTTAAATAAGATGTATGCAAGTTAATAATAAAAAATTAGAATCATTTTCTTAATATAATGGTCCCGGTTTCAAGAGATTAACTTGATAATTGTTTGTTTTATAAGCAGATCAAAAAATTAATATTTAATATTTGTCAAAATTATCATATAAAATCATGTTTTATAGTTTTAATGAAGTATCTGCTTAAATGAGATGTATGCAAGTTAATAATAATAAATTAGAATCATTTTCTTAATATAGTGGTCCAGGTTTCAAGAGATTAACTTGATAATTGTTTGTTTTATAAGCAGATCAAAAAATAAATATTTAATATTTATCAAAATTATCATATAAAATCATGTTTTATAGTTTTAATGAAGTATCATCTTAAATAAGATGTATGCAAGTTAATAATAAAAAATTAGAATCATTTTCTTAATATAGTGGTCCAGGTTTCAAGAGATTAACTTGAGAATTGTTTGTTTTATAAGCAGATCAAAAAAAAAATATTTAATATTTGTCAAAATTATCATATAAAATCATGTTTTATAGTGTTTATAAAGTATCTGCTTAAATGAAATGTATGCAAGTTAATAATAATAAATTAAATAATTTAATTAATATTATGGTCAGGGAAGCATTTGAGTAACTTTTAGATACATTGCTATTAATTTTATATCAACAATACCTAATAACCATTACACGTTCATTGCATAAATTCTTTATAATCAGTATCTTTTAGTTCATTTTCAACATTGGATGTTCATACTTTCCCAAAGTTGTTTGAATACCAAATAATGTTTCAGCATCCCTTGAATATCTGCTGTATTTGGATCTAAAAAAATTTATCCAGTTAAATAAATATAATAATTGGAGAATGACTCGATAACTCAATGTTTTATAAGCAGATCAAAAAATAAATTTTTAATATACGTCAAAATTATCATATAAAATCATGTTTTATAGTTTTAATGAAGTATCTGCTTAAATGAGATGTATGAAAAATAATAATAATAAATTAGAATCATTTTCTTAATATAATGGTCCCGGTTTCAAGATATTAACTTGATAATTGTTTGTTTTATAAGCAGATCAAAAAATTAATATTTAATATTTGTCAAAATTATCATATAAAATCATATTTTATAGTTTTAATGAAGTATCTGCTTAAATGAGATGTATGCAAGTTAATAATAATAAATTAGAATCATTTTCTTAATATAGTGGTCCAGGTTTCAAGAGATTAACTTGATAATTGTTTGTTTTATAAGCAGATCAAAAAATATATATTTAATATTCGTCAAAATTATCATATAAAATCATGTTTTATAGTTTTAATGAAAAATCTGCTTAAATGAATTGAATGCAAGTTAATAATAAAAAATTAGAATCATTTTCTTAATATAGTGGTCCAGGTTTCAAGAGATTAACTTGAGAATTGTTTGTTTTATAAGCAGATCAAAAAATTAATATTTAATATTTGTCAAAATTATCATATAAAATCATGTTTATAGTTTTAATGAAGTATCTGCTTAAATGAGATGTATGCAAGTTAATAATAATAAATTAGAATCATTTTCTTAATATAGTGGTCCAGGTTTCAAGAGATAAACTTGATAATTGTTTGTTTTATAAGCAGATCAAAAAATAAATATTTAATATTTGTCAAAATTATCATATAAAGTCATGTTTTATAGTTTTAATGAAGTATCTGCTTAAATGAGATGTATGCAAGTTAATAATAAAAAATTAGAATCATTTTCTTAATATAGTGGTCCAGGTTTCAAGAGATTAACTTGAGAATTGTTTGTTTTATAAGCAGATCAAAAAAAAAATATTTAATATTTGTCAAAATTATCATATAAAATCATGTTTTATACTGTTTATAAAGTATCTGCTTAAATGAAATGTATGCAAGTTAATAATAATAAATTAAATAATTTAATTAATATTATGGTCAGGGAAGCATTTGAGTAACTTTTAGATACATTGCTATTAATTTTATATCAACAATACCTAATAACCATTACACGTTCATTGCATAAATTCTTTATAATCAGTATCTTTTAGTTCATTTTCAACATTGGATGTTCATACTTTCCCAAAGTTGTATGCATACAAATAAATGTCTCAGCATTCCTTGAGTCATCTGCTGTATTGCCATCTAAAAAAATTTAATCAGTTAAATATATATAATAATTAGAGAATGACTCGATAACTCAGTGCTTTATAAGCAGTTTAAAACATGAATTTTTGATATTCGTCAAAATGATCATATAAAATCATGTTTTTTAGTGTTTATGAAGTATCAAGTTAAATGAATTGTATGAAAGTTAATTATAGTAAATAAGAATCATTTACTTAGTCCTATTGTCAGGATTTCATGACATTAACATTTTGTTACATAACTATTAATTTTCTATAAATTATATTCTATTATAAGCTCTACACGTACGTTGAATAAAACAATTATTATTATCAGTATCTTCTAGTCCATTTTCATCATAGGATGTTTATATTTTCCAAACTGATAGAATCGCGAATTCATGTCTCACCATGGCTTTCATTGTCTGCTGTATTGCAATCTGAAAATATTGTAGTCAGTTATATATGCGTATAGTTGGAGTAAACAATGTCACTACTACACACCATAATTAGAACGAAAATCTTTATATGATAACTAGTATTTGGAAAATACTGAATAAGTCAGTAACGGAAACAATCAAACAATAACTATCTGAACAACTTTATTCTTAATACAAAATATTTAAAAACAATTTTCAGTTAAAACTTAAATGCAAATACCATTGTAAAACAGCAAAGTGATATGAAATATAATCATATAACAGATGATAAGAAATAATAATTATGATAAGCCATAAAAGATAGTACAAATCTACCAAATTATTTTGTTGAATTTGAATGTAAAATAAATAATACACTCGAACAATAACTTAAATTTTCTTCTATTCAATATGAAAAAAATATAAATTGTATAATTCGTCAAAATTAACATATAAAATAATTTGTTAAAGTTCTTATGAAGTAATAATATCTGGTTAAACAAAACATATGAAAGTTATAAATCATAAAATGGAATAATTTTCATAATATAACAGTCAAGGTTTCAAAACACGTACTTGAGAATAAAATATTATATAAGCAGTTAAATGTATGAATTTGTTATATTCAACAAAATTATCATATAAATGTAATAAAAATAATATGATTTTTATAGCTAAGACAAATTTTAAGAATGAAAATTAAAAGTTCTCAGATGTTTAATAATCATTTATTCACTGTATTAACAAATATCTATTGTATCACTACATTAATATTCTATAAATTATATTCAATAACCATTACATGTAAATTGCATAAATTCATTATAATCAGTATTCGTTAGTTTATTTTCAAAATTTGATGTTCATACTTTTCCAGAGTTGTTTGAATACCAAATAATGTTTCAGCATCCCTTGAATATCTGCTATATTTGGATCTAAAAAAATTTATCCAGTTAAATAAATATAATAATTGGAGAATGACTCGATAACTCAATGTTTTATAAGCAGATCAAAAAATAAATTTTTAATATACGTCAAAATTATCATATAAAATCATGTTTTATAGTTTTAATGAAGTATCTGCTTAAATGAGATGTATGAAAAATAATAATAATAAATTAGAATCATTTTCTTAATATAATGGTCCCGGTTTCAAGAGATTAACTTGATAATTGTTTGTTTTATAAGCAGATCAAAAAATTAATATTTAATATTTGTCAAAATTATCATATAAAATCATGTTTTATAGTTTTAATGAAGTATCTGCTTAAATGAGATGTATGCAAGTTAATAATAATAAATTAGAATCATTTTCTTAATATAGTGGTCCAGGTTTCAAGAGATTAACTTGATAATTGTTTGTTTTATAAGCAGATCAAAAAATAAATATTTAATATTTGTCAAAATTATCATATAAAATCATGTTTTATAGTTTTAATGAAGTATCTGCTTAAATGAGATGTATGCAAGTTAATAATAAAAAATTAGAATCATTTTCTTAATATAGTGGTCCAGGTTTCAAGAGATTAACTTGATAATTGTTTGTTTTATAAGCAGATCAAAAAATAAATATTTAATATTTGTCAAAATTATCATATAAAATCATGTTTTATAGTTTTAATGAAGTATCTGCTTAAATGAGATGTATGCAAGTTAATAATAAAAAATTAGAATCATTTTCTTAATATAGTGGTCCAGGTTTCAAGAGATTAACTTGAGAATTGTTTGTTTTATAAGCAGATCAAAAAAAAAATATTTAATATTTGTCAAAATTATCATATAAAATCATGTTTTATAGTTTTAATGAAGTATAATCTTAAATAAGATGTATGCAAGTTAATAATAATAAATAATTATCATTTTCTTAATATAGTGGTCCAGGTTTCAAGAGATTAACTTGATAATTGTTTGTTTTATAAGCAGATCAAAAAATAAATATTTAATATTCGTCAAATTTATCATATAAAATCATGTTTTATAGTTTTAATGAAGTATTTGCTTAAATGAATTGAATGCAAGTTAATAATAAAAAATTAGAATCATTTTCTTAATATAGTGGTCAGGGAAGCATTTGAGTAACTTTTAGATACATTGCTATTAATTTTATATCAACAATACCTAATAACCATTACACGTTCATTGCATAAATTCTTTATAATCAGTATCTTTTAGTTCATTTTCAACATTGGATGTTCATACTTTCCCAAAGTTGTATGCATACAAATAAATGTCTCAGCATTCCTTGAGTCATCTGCTGTATTGCCATCTAAAAAAATTTAATCAGTTAAATATATATAATAATTAGAGAATGACTCGATAACTCAGTGCTTTATAAGCAGTTTAAAACATGAATTTTTGATATTCGTCAAAATGATCATATAAAATCATGTTTTTTAGTGTTTATGAAGTATCAAGTTAAATGAATTGTATGAAAGTTAATTATAGTAAATAAGAATCATTTACTTAGTCCCATTGTCAGGATTTCATGACATTAACATTTTGTTACATAACTATTAATTTTCTATAAATTATATTCTATTATAAGCTCTACACGTACGTTGAATAAAACAATTATTATTATCAGTATCTTCTAGTCCATTTTCATCATAGGATGTTTATATTTTCCAAACTGATAGAATCGCGAATTCATGTCTCACCATGGCTTTCATTGTCTGCTGTATTGCAATCTGAAAATATTGTAGTCAGTTATATATGCGTATAGTTGGAGTAAACAATGTCACTACTACACACCATAATTAGAACGAAAATCTTTATATGATAACTAGTATTTGGAAAATACTGAATAAGTCAGTAACGGAAACAATCAAACAATAACTATCTGAACAACTTTATTCTTAATACAAAATATTTAAAAACAATTTTCAGTTAAAACTTAAATGCAAATACCATTGTAAAACAGCAAAGTGATATGAAATATAATCATATAACAGATGATAAGAAATAATAATTATGATAAGCCATAAAAGATAGTACAAATCTACCAAATTATTTTGTTGAATTTGAATGTAAAATAAATAATACACTCGAACAATAACTTAAATTTTCTTCTATTCAATATGAAAAAAATATAAATTGTATAATTCGTCAAAATTAACATATAAAATAATTTGTTAAAGTTCTTATGAAGTAATAATATCTGGTTAAACAAAACATATGAAAGTTATAAATCATAAAATGGAATAATTTTCATAATATAACAGTCAAGGTTTCAAAACACGTACTTGAGAATAAAATATTTTATAAGCAGTTAAATGTATGAATTTGTTATATTCAACAAAATTATCATATAAATGTAATAAAAATAATATGATTTTTATAGCTAAGACAAATTTTAAGAATGAAAATTAAAAGTTCTCAGGTGTTTAATAATCATTTATTCACTGTATTAACAAATATCTATTGTATCACTACATTAATATTCTATAAATTATATTCAATAACCATTACATGTAAATTGCATAAATTCATTATAATCAGTATTCGTTAGTTTATTTTCAAAATTTGATGTTCATACTTTTCCAGAGTTGTTTGAATACCAAATAATGTTTCAGCATCCCTTGAATATCTGCTGTATTTGGATCTAAAAAAATTTATCCAGTTAAATAAATATAATAATTGGAGAATGACTCGATAACTCAATGTTTTATAAGCAGATCAAAAAATAAATTTTTAATATACGTCAAAATTATCATATAAAATCATGTTTTATAGTTTTAATGAAGTATCTGCTTAAATGAGATGTATGAAAAATAATAATAATAAATTAAAATCATTTTCTTAATATTATGGTCCCGGTTTCAAGAGATTAACTTGATAATTGTTTGTTTTATAAGCAGATCAAAAAATTAATATTTAATATTTGTCAAAATTATCATATAAAATCATGTTTTATAGTTTTAATGAAGTATCTGCTTAAATGAGATGTATGCAAGTTAATAATAATAAATTAGAATCATTTTCTTAATATAGTGGTCCAGGTTTCAAGAGATTAACTTGATAATTGTTTGTTTTATAAGCAGATCAAAAAATAAATATTTAATATTTGTCAAAATTATCATATAAAATCATGTTTTATAGTTTTAATGAAAAATCTGCTTAAATGAATTGAATGCAAGTTAATAATAAAAAATTAGAATCATTTTCTTAATATAGTGGTCCAGGTTTCAAGAGATTAACTTGAGAATTGTTTGTTTTATAAGCAGATCAAAAAATAAATATTTAATATTTGTCAAAATTATCATATTTAATCATGTTTTATAGTTTTAATGAAAAATCTGCTTAAATGAATTGAATGCAAGTTAATAATAAAAAATTAGAATCATTTTCTTAATATAGTGGTCAGGGAAGCATTTGAGTAACTTTTAGATACATTGCTATTAATTTTATATCAACAATACCTAATAACCATTACACGTTCATTGCATAAATTCTTTATAATCAGTATCTTTTAGTTCATTTTCAACATTGGATGTTCATACTTTCCCAAAGTTGTATGCATACAAATAAATGTCTCAGCATTCCTTGAGTCATCTGCTGTATTGCCATCTAAAAAAATTTAATCAGTTAAATATATATAATAATTAGAGAATGACTCGATAACTCAGTGCTTTATAAGCAGTTTAAAACATGAATTTTTGATATTCGTCAAAATGATCATATAAAATCATGTTTTTTAGTGTTTATGAAGTATCAAGTTAAATGAATTGTATGAAAGTTAATTATAGTAAATAAGAATCATTTACTTAGTCCCATTGTCAGGATTTCATGACATTAACATTTTGTTACATAACTATTAATTTTCTATAAATTATATTCTATTATAAGCTCTACACGTACGTTGAATAAAACAATTATTATTATCAGTATCTTCTAGTCCATTTTCATCATAGGATGTTTATATTTTCCAAACTGATAGAATCGCGAATTCATGTCTCACCATGGCTTTCATTGTCTGCTGTATTGCAATCTGAAAATATTGTAGTCAGTTATATATGCGTATAGTTGGAGTAAACAATGTCACTACTACACACCATAATTAGAACGAAAATCTTTATATGATAACTAGTATTTGGAAAATACTGAATAAGTCAGTAACGGAAACAATCAAACAATAACTATCTGAACAACTTTATTCTTAATACAAAATATTTAAAAACAATTTTCAGTTAAAACTTAAATGCAAATACCATTGTAAAACAGCAAAGTGATATGAAATATAATCATATAACAGATGATAAGAAATAATAATTATGATAAGCCATAAAAGATAGTACAAATCTACCAAATTATTTTGTTGAATTTGAATGTAAAATAAATAATACACTCGAACAATAACTTAAATTTTCTTCTATTCAATATGAAAAAAATATAAATTGTATAATTCGTCAAAATTAACATATAAAATAATTTGTTAAAGTTCTTATGAAGTAATAATATCTGGTTAAACAAAACATATGAAAGTTATAAATCATAAAATGGAATAATTTTCATAATATAACAGTCAAGGTTTCAAAACACGTACTTGAGAATAAAATATTTTATAAGCAGTTAAATGTATGAATTTGTTATATTCAACAAAATTATCATATAAATGTAATAAAAATAATATGATTTTTATAGCTAAGACAAATTTTAAGAATGAAAATTAAAAGTTCTCAGGTGTTTAATAATCATTTATTCACTGTATTAACAAATATCTATTGTATCACTACATTAATATTCTATAAATTATATTCAATAACCATTACATGTAAATTGCATAAATTCATTATAATCAGTATTCGTTAGTTTATTTTCAAAATTTGATGTTCATACTTTTCCAGAGTTGTTTGAATACCAAATAATGTTTCAGCATCCCTTGAATATCTGCTGTATTTGGATCTAAAAAAATTTATCCAGTTAAATAAATATAATAATTGGAGAATGACTCGATAACTCAATGTTTTATAAGCAGATCAAAAAATAAATTTTTAATATACGTCAAAATTATCATATAAAATCATGTTTTATAGTTTTAATGAAGTATCTGCTTAAATGAGATGTATGAAAAATAATAATAATAAATTAAAATCATTTTCTTAATATTATGGTCCCGGTTTCAAGAGATTAACTTGATAATTGTTTGTTTTATAAGCAGATCAAAAAATTAATATTTAATATTTGTCAAAATTATCATATAAAATCATGTTTTATAGTTTTAATGAAGTATCTGCTTAAATGAGATGTATGCAAGTTAATAATAATAAATTAGAATCATTTTCTTAATATAGTGGTCCAGGTTTCAAGAGATTAACTTGATAATTGTTTGTTTTATAAGCAGATCAAAAAATAAATATTTAATATTTGTCAAAATTATCATATAAAATCATGTTTTATAGTTTTAATGAAAAATCTGCTTAAATGAATTGAATGCAAGTTAATAATAAAAAATTAGAATCATTTTCTTAATATAGTGGTCCAGGTTTCAAGAGATTAACTTGAGAATTGTTTGTTTTATAAGCAGATCAAAAAATAAATATTTAATATTTGTCAAAATTATCATATTTAATCATGTTTTATAGTTTTAATGAAAAATCTGCTTAAATGAATTGAATGCAAGTTAATAATAAAAAATTAGAATCATTTTCTTAATATAGTGGTCAGGGAAGCATTTGAGTAACTTTTAGATACATTGCTATTAATTTTATATCAACAATACCTAATAACCATTACACGTTCATTGCATAAATTCTTTATAATCAGTATCTTTTAGTTCATTTTCAACATTGGATGTTCATACTTTCCCAAAGTTGTATGCATACAAATAAATGTCTCAGCATTCCTTGAGTCATCTGCTGTATTGCCATCTAAAAAAATTTAATCAGTTAAATATATATAATAATTAGAGAATGACTCGATAACTCAGTGCTTTATAAGCAGTTTAAAACATGAATTTTTGATATTCGTCAAAATGATCATATAAAATCATGTTTTTTAGTGTTTATGAAGTATCAAGTTAAATGAATTGTATGAAAGTTAATTATAGTAAATAAGAATCATTTACTTAGTCCCATTGTCAGGATTTCATGACATTAACATTTTGTTACATAACTATTAATTTTCTATAAATTATATTCTATTATAAGCTCTACACGTACGTTGAATAAAACAATTATTATTATCAGTATCTTCTAGTCCATTTTCATCATAGGATGTTTATATTTTCCAAACTGATAGAATCGCGAATTCATGTCTCACCATGGCTTTCATTGTCTGCTGTATTGCAATCTGAAAATATTGTAGTCAGTTATATATGCGTATAGTTGGAGTAAACAATGTCACTACTACACACCATAATTAGAACGAAAATCTTTATATGATAACTAGTATTTGGAAAATACTGAATAAGTCAGTAACGGAAACAATCAAACAATAACTATCTGAACAACTTTATTCTTAATACAAAATATTTAAAAACAATTTTCAGTTAAAACTTAAATGCAAATACCATTGTAAAACAGCAAAGTGATATGAAATATAATCATATAACAGATGATAAGAAATAATAATTATGATAAGCCATAAAAGATAGTACAAATCTACCAAATTATTTTGTTGAATTTGAATGTAAAATAAATAATACACTCGAACAATAACTTAAATTTTCTTCTATTCAATATGAAAAAAATATAAATTGTATAATTCGTCAAAATTAACATATAAAATAATTTGTTAAAGTTCTTATGAAGTAATAATATCTGGTTAAACAAAACATATGAAAGTTATAAATCATAAAATGGAATAATTTTCATAATATAACAGTCAAGGTTTCAAAACACGTACTTGAGAATAAAATATTTTATAAGCAGTTAAATGTATGAATTTGTTATATTCAACAAAATTATCATATAAATGTAATAAAAATAATATGATTTTTATAGCTAAGACAAATTTTAAGAATGAAAATTAAAAGTTCTCAGGTGTTTAATAATCATTTATTCACTGTATTAACAAATATCTATTGTATCACTACATTAATATTCTATAAATTATATTCAATAACCATTACATGTAAATTGCATAAATTCATTATAATCAGTATTCGTTAGTTTATTTTCAAAATTTGATGTTCATACTTTTCCAGAGTTGTTTGAATACCAAATAATGTTTCAGCATCCCTTGAATATCTGCTGTATTTGGATCTAAAAAAATTTATCCAGTTAAATAAATATAATAATTGGAGAATGACTCGATAACTCAATGTTTTATAAGCAGATCAAAAAATAAATTTTTAATATACGTCAAAATTATCATATAAAATCATGTTTTATAGTTTTAATGAAGTATCTGCTTAAATGAGATGTATGAAAAATAATAATAATAAATTAAAATCATTTTCTTAATATTATGGTCCCGGTTTCAAGAGATTAACTTGATAATTGTTTGTTTTATAAGCAGATCAAAAAATTAATATTTAATATTTGTCAAAATTATCATATAAAATCATGTTTTATAGTTTTAATGAAGTATCTGCTTAAATGAGATGTATGCAAGTTAATAATAATAAATTAGAATCATTTTCTTAATATAGTGGTCCAGGTTTCAAGAGATTAACTTGATAATTGTTTGTTTTATAAGCAGATCAAAAAATAAATATTTAATATTTGTCAAAATTATCATATAAAATCATGTTTTATAGTTTTAATGAAAAATCTGCTTAAATGAATTGAATGCAAGTTAATAATAAAAAATTAGAATCATTTTCTTAATATAGTGGTCCAGGTTTCAAGAGATTAACTTGAGAATTGTTTGTTTTATAAGCAGATCAAAAAATAAATATTTAATATTTGTCAAAATTATCATATTTAATCATGTTTTATAGTTTTAATGAAAAATCTGCTTAAATGAATTGAATGCAAGTTAATAATAAAAAATTAGAATCATTTTCTTAATATAGTGGTCAGGGAAGCATTTGAGTAACTTTTAGATACATTGCTATTAATTTTATATCAACAATACCTAATAACCATTACACGTTCATTGCATAAATTCTTTATAATCAGTATCTTTTAGTTCATTTTCAACATTGGATGTTCATACTTTCCCAAAGTTGTATGCATACAAATAAATGTCTCAGCATTCCTTGAGTCATCTGCTGTATTGCCATCTAAAAAAATTTAATCAGTTAAATATATATAATAATTAGAGAATGACTCGATAACTCAGTGCTTTATAAGCAGTTTAAAACATGAATTTTTGATATTCGTCAAAATGATCATATAAAATCATGTTTTTTAGTGTTTATGAAGTATCAAGTTAAATGAATTGTATGAAAGTTAATTATAGTAAATAAGAATCATTTACTTAGTCCCATTGTCAGGATTTCATGACATTAACATTTTGTTACATAACTATTAATTTTCTATAAATTATATTCTATTATAAGCTCTACACGTACGTTGAATAAAACAATTATTATTATCAGTATCTTCTAGTCCATTTTCATCATAGGATGTTTATATTTTCCAAACTGATAGAATCGCGAATTCATGTCTCACCATGGCTTTCATTGTCTGCTGTATTGCAATCTGAAAATATTGTAGTCAGTTATATATGCGTATAGTTGGAGTAAACAATGTCACTACTACACACCATAATTAGAACGAAAATCTTTATATGATAACTAGTATTTGGAAAATACTGAATAAGTCAGTAACGGAAACAATCAAACAATAACTATCTGAACAACTTTATTCTTAATACAAAATATTTAAAAACAATTTTCAGTTAAAACTTAAATGCAAATACCATTGTAAAACAGCAAAGTGATATGAAATATAATCATATAACAGATGATAAGAAATAATAATTATGATAAGCCATAAAAGATAGTACAAATCTACCAAATTATTTTGTTGAATTTGAATGTAAAATAAATAATACACTCGAACAATAACTTAAATTTTCTTCTATTCAATATGAAAAAAATATAAATTGTATAATTCGTCAAAATTAACATATAAAATAATTTGTTAAAGTTCTTATGAAGTAATAATATCTGGTTAAACAAAACATATGAAAGTTATAAATCATAAAATGGAATAATTTTCATAATATAACAGTCAAGGTTTCAAAACACGTACTTGAGAATAAAATATTTTATAAGCAGTTAAATGTATGAATTTGTTATATTCAACAAAATTATCATATAAATGTAATAAAAATAATATGATTTTTATAGCTAAGATAAATTTTAAGAATGAAAATTAAAAGTTCTCAGGTGTTTAATAATCATTTATTCACTGTATTAACAAATATCTATTGTATCACTACATTAATATTCTATAAATTATATTCAATAACCATTACATGTAAATTGCATAAATTCATAATAATCAGTATTCGTTAGTTTATTTTCAAAATTTGATGTTCATACTTTTCCAGAGTTGTTTGAATACCAAATAATGTTTCAGCATCCCTTGAATATCTGCTGTATTTGGATCTAAAAAAATTTATCCAGTTAAATAAATATAATAATTGGAGAATGACTCGATAACTCAATGTTTTATAAGCAGATCAAAAAATAAATTTTTAATATACGTCAAAATTATCATATAAAATCATGTTTTATAGTTTTAATGAAAAATCTGCTTAAATGAATTGAATGCAAGTTAATAATAAAAAATTAGAATCATTTTCTTAATATAGTGGTCCAGGTTTCAAGAGATTAACTTGAGAATTGTTTGTTTTATAAGCAGATCAAAAAAAAAATATTTAATATTTGTCAAAATTATCATATTTAATCATGTTTTATAGTTTTAATGAAGTATCTGCTTAAATGAGATGTATGAAAAATAATAATAATAAATTAGAATCATTTTCTTAATATAATGGTCCAGGTTTCAAGAGATTAACTTGATAATTGTTTGTTTTATAAGCAGATCAAAAAATTAATATTTAATATTTGTCAAAATTATCATATAAAATCATGTTTAATAGTTTTAATGAAGTATCATCTTAAATAAGATGTATGCAAGTTAATAATAAAAAATTAGAATCATTTTCTTAATATAGTGGTCCAGGTTTCAAGAGATTAACTTGAGAATTGTTTGTTTTATAAGCAGATCAAAAAATAAATATTTAATATTTGTCAAAATTATCATATAAAATCATGTTTTATAGTTTTAATGAAGTATCATCTTAAATAAGATGTATGCAAGTTAATAATAATAAATAAGAATCATTTTCTTAATATAGTGGTCCAGGTTTCAAGATATTGACTTGAGAATTGTTTGATTTATAAGCAGATCAAAAAATAAATATTTAATATTTGTCAAAATTATCATATAAAATCATGTTTTATAGTGTTTATAAAGTATCTGCTTAAATGAAATGTATGCAAGTTAATAATAAAAAATTAGAATCATTTTCTTAATATAGTGGTCCAGGTTTCAAGAGATTAACTTAAGAATTGTTTGTTTTATAAGCAGATCAAAAAAAAAATATTTAATATTTGTCAAAATTATCATATAAAATCATGTTTTATAGTTTTAATGAAGTATCATCTTAAATAAGATGTATGCAAGTTAATAATAATAAATAAGAATCATTTTCTTAATATAGTGGTCCAGGTTTCAAGAGATTAACTTGATAATTGTTTGTTTTATAAGCAGATCAAAAAATAAATATTTAATATTCGTCAAAATTATCATATAAAATCATGTTTTATAGTTTTAATGAAGTATTTGCTTAAATGAGAAGTATGCAAGTTAATAATAAAAAATTAGAATCATTTTCTTAATATAGTGGTCCAGGTTTCAAGAGATTAACTTGAGAATTGTTTGTTTTATAAGCAGATCAAAAAAAAAATATTTAATATTTGTCAAAATTATCATATAAAATCATGTTTTATAGTGTTTATAAAGTATCTGCTTAAATGAAACGTATGCAAGTTAATAATAAAAAATTAGAATCATTTTCTTAATATAGTGGTCCAGGTTTCAAGAGATTAACTTGATAATTGTTTGTTTTATAAGCAGATCAAAAAATAAATATTTAATATTCGTCAAAATTATCATATAAAATCATGTTTTATAGTTTTAATGAAGTATCTGCTTAAATGAGATGTATGCAAGTTAATAATAATAAATTAGAATCATTTTCTTAATATAGTGGTCCAGGTTTCAAGAGATTAACTTGAGAATTGTTTGTTTTATAAGCAGATCAAAAAATAAATATTTAATATACGTCAAAATTATCATATAAAATCATGTTTTATAGTTTTAATGAAAAATCTGCTTAAATGAATTGAATGCAAGTTAATAATAAAAAATTAGAATCATTTTCTTAATATAGTGGTCCAGGTTTCAAGAGATTAACTTGAGAATTGTTTGTTTTATAAGCAGATCAAAAAATAAATATTTAATATTTGTCAAAATTATCATATTTAATCATGTTTTATAGTTTTAATGAAAAATCTGCTTAAATGAATTGAATGCAAGTTAATAATAAAAAATTAGAATCATTTTCTTAATATAGTGGTCAGGGAAGCATTTGAGTAACTTTTAGATACATTGCTATTAATTTTATATCAACAATACCTAATAACCATTACACGTTCATTGCATAAATTCTTTATAATCAGTATCTTTTAGTTCATTTTCAACATTGGATGTTCATACTTTCCCAAAGTTGTATGCATACAAATAAATGTCTCAGCATTCCTTGAGTCATCTGCTGTATTGCCATCTAAAAAAATTTAATCAGTTAAAAATATATAATAATTAGAGAATGACTCGATAACTCAGTGCTTTATAAGCAGTTTAAAACATGAATTTTTGATATTCGTCAAAATGATCATATAAAATCATGTTTTTTAGTGTTTATGAAGTATCAAGTTAAATGAATTGTATGAAAGTTAATTATAGTAAATAAGAATCATTTACTTAGTCCCATTGTCAGGATTTCATGACATTAACATTTTGTTACATAACTATTAATTTTCTATAAATTATATTCTATTATAAGCTCTACACGTACGTTGAATAAAACAATTATTATTATCAGTATCTTCTAGTCCATTTTCATCATAGGATGTTTATATTTTCCAAACTGATAGAATCGCGAATTCATGTCTCACCATGGCTTTCATTGTCTGCTGTATTGCAATCTGAAAATATTGTAGTCAGTTATATATGCGTATAGTTGGAGTAAACAATGTCACTACTACACACCATAATTAGAACGAAAATCTTTATATGATAACTAGTATTTGGAAAATACTGAATAAGTCAGTAACGGAAACAATCAAACAATAACTATCTGAACAACTTTATTCTTAATACAAAATATTTAAAAACAATTTTCAGTTAAAACTTAAATGCAAATACCATTGTAAAACAGCAAAGTGATATGAAATATAATCATATAACAGATGATAAGAAATAATAATTATGATAAGCCATAAAAGATAGTACAAATCTACCAAATTATTTTGTTGAATTTGAATGTAAAATAAATAATACACTCGAACAATAACTTAAATTTTCTTCTATTCAATATGAAAAAAATATAAATTGTATAATTCGTCAAAATTAACATATAAAATAATTTGTTAAAGTTCTTATGAAGTAATAATATCTGGTTAAACAAAACATATGAAAGTTATAAATCATAAAATGGAATAATTTTCATAATATAACAGTCAAGGTTTCAAAACACGTACTTGAGAATAAAATATTTTATAAGCAGTTAAATGTATGAATTTGTTATATTCAACAAAATTATCATATAAATGTAATAAAAATAATATGATTTTTATAGCTAAGACAAATTTTAAGAATGAAAATTAAAAGTTCTCAGGTGTTTAATAATCATTTATTCACTGTATTAACAAATATCTATTGTATCACTACATTAATATTCTATAAATTATATTCAATAACCATTACATGTAAATTGCATAAATTCATTATAATCAGTATTCGTTAGTTTATTTTCAAAATTTGATGTTCATACTTTTCCAGAGTTGTTTGAATACCAAATAATGTTTCAGCATCCCTTGAATATCTGCTGTATTTGGATCTAAAAAAATTTATCCAGTTAAATAAATATAATAATTGGAGAATAACTCGATAACTCAATGTTTTATAAGCAGATCAAAAAATAAATTTTTAATATACGTCAAAATTATCATATAAAATCATGTTTTATAGTTTTAATGAAGTATCTGCTTAAATGAGATATATGCAAGTTAATAATAATAAATTAGAATCATTTTCTTAATATAGTGGTCCAGGTTTCAAGAGATTAACTTGATAATTGTTTGATTTATAAGCAGATCAAAAAATAAATATTTAATATTTGTCAAAATTATCATATAAAAAACATGTTTTATAGTGTTTATGAAGTATCAGCTTAAATGACAAATATGGATGTTAGTAATGGTAAATAAGAATCATTTACTTAATCTAATTGTCTAGGTTTCATGACACTGACTTGATAATTGAGATTTTTATGAGCAGCTAAAAATATGAATTTGTAATATGAGTCAAAATTATGATATATAAGCACGTTTTATAGTGTTTATTATCAAGTATGAGCCTAAATGAAATATATGGAAGTTAATAATGGTAAATAAGAACCATTTACTTAATATAATGGTTAGGGTTTTATGACACTAACTTTTTGTAACACTACTATTAATTGAATATCGATTACATTCAATACCCATTACACGCACGTTGCATGAAACCATTAATATTAGCAGTACCTTCTATTCCAATTTTCAACGGAAGATGTTGTAACTTTCCAAAGTGATAGAAATGTTATTTCATGTCTCAGCATGCCTCGAGTGATCTGCTGTACTGCCATCTAAAACACAAAGTAGTCAGTTAAATATGTATAATGTTTAAAGAAATAATTATAATGCTTAGCAACAAAAGAGATAGTACAAATCTACCAGAATGTCTTGTTGAGTTTTAATGTAAAACAAAATATAAGTAAAGAATACACTTGTACATTAACATAAAATTGCTGTATTTCAATATTAAAATAATAAGAGTTTGTAATACTTGTATACATTATACAATAAGAATCATTGTCATAATCTAGTAGTCGAGGTTTCTAGACACTAACATGTGAATTGAGTGTTTTATAAGCAGTTAAAAATATGACTTTGTAATATTTGTTAAAATTACCATGTAAAATCATGTTTTATTGTGTGTATGAAGTATCATCTTAAATGTAATATTTGAACGTCAATACAATGTCAGTACAATTTGCAACGTAGCATATTGATATTTAGCATAGTGGTAGAAATGTGAATTCATGTCTCAGCGTGTATTGAATGATCTGCTGTACTGCCATCTAAAAAAAAAAAGTAGTAAGTTAAATATGTATAGTGTTTGGAGAATAACTTGAGAATACAGTGTTTTACAAGCAGTTTAAAGTATGACTTTGTAATATTTGTTTAAATTATCATATCAAAATTATGATATAAAATCATTTTTTATTGTGTGTATGAAGTATCATATTAAATGTAATATTTGAATGTCAATTATGGAAAATTAGAATCATTTGCTTATAATCTAATGGTCAGGGTTTCGTGACACTGACTTTTTGTTACACTACTATTAATTTAATATCAATTAAATTCAATACCCATTACACGCACGTTGCACAAAACCATTATTATTAGCAGTACCGTCTAGTACAATTTTCAACGTAGCATATTGATATTTAGCATGGTGGTAGAAATGTGAATTCTTGTCTCAGCATGTATCGAATGATCTGCTGTACTGCCATCTAAAAAAAAAATAGTAAGTTAAATATGTATAATGGTTGGAGGATAAAATGTCGCTACTAGACACCGTAAGGAGGACAACAATTTTTATATAACAACTTGTACGTGGACAACACTGAATAATTTTGAAATGGAAACAATCAAAACATAAACTAACAGACAAACTTCATTTTTATTACAAAATTCTTGAAAACAATTTACAGTTGAAACTCAAATACAAATACGAATGTAAAACTGCAAAATGATATGAAATATAGACATAATATATAACAGACGATAAGAAATAATAATTATGATAAGCCATAAAGGATAGTACCTACAAACATACCAGAATGTTTTGTAGAATATAAATGTACCTATTATAAGTGTGACTAAAGAATACATTTGTACAACTGAAAATTTGCTCCTTTTCAATATGAAAAAAGTGGGTATCGCTCCGCTGTATAGTAGTGATGGAGAGTAGGTCACTGGTCACTATAATGGATGTGTTAAATTTGAATGCAACGACGGGTAGCATTGTATACGAAAAACGATTCTGAACGGAGATGATTTGTCAGTCAATTATAATTAGTTGGATATATTATATTATTACCTATATTTAAATTGTAATATATCGTTATTTTACGCGATTTCGTAAAAAATTATATTTCATACGCACATAAAATGTTTTCTATATTGACAATGGATTTATTTTTTTACGGTTACTTGAAGGAAAACTTATGGATAACCTACTATTTTTATTTTTGAACCTTAAGTATAAATCACAAAGATCTTATGGATTTTCAACTTCAAAATTCTTTGCAAATTTTCGTGATTTTGATATATTTTCTAAACATTTGAACTTTAAATGCTTATAAACAAAAATTGTGACTAACGATTTTTGATTTATTTTTTACTACGATAAGTTTCAATTATCTATAAGTAGCTTAAAAAATGTCAAAATATTTTGAAAATTTAATCGCAAATAGATAACGCTAATATAAACGTTTGTTGAAAATTTCAAGTATTTACAATGATTCGTTTTTGACTTACAGCAAAATCAAAAAATCGATTTTGTCTTTTCAAAGAGGGGCTGAAGTCAAAAACGAAGCATTATTACTACTCCAAAAAGTGATGACGGACACAAAAATAATACAAACATCATTGTAAAATCAATACATTCGTCACTCCGTTCAGAATCTAAAAATATTAATTTGTATTATTCGTCAAAATTAACTTATAAAATCATATTTTATAGTTTTTATGAAGTAAAAATATCAGATTAAATGAAACATGTGCAAGTTAAAAATGATAAATTAGAATCATTTTCTTAATCAAGACACTTACTTGTGTTAACTTCGGGCATAAAATATGAACAATTCGTTTATAATATCAAAAATCTTTATTAAATGAACAACAACTACACCCAATAGCTAAGTAAAAACAACCATCAGTTATGTTAAAAGGCCGTCCGGTGAACGGCACACAACCAACTAGTTTTACTCTGAGGCGATCGGGCATCGGCCGACCGACGTCGTCCCCACTACCGCCCTCTGTCGGTGCATACATTTAATAATTTTCAGTGTTTTATAAGCAGTTTAAAATGGGGATTTGTCAAAATTATCATATAAAAACATGTATTATAGTGTATTCAAAATACCAGGTTAAATGAAACACGTGAAAGATAATAATGGCAAAATATCTTAAACCATTGTTCAAGCTTCTAAACATTGACTTAATATCTGAGTGTTTTATAATGATCATTTAAATATAGTAAAAATAAAATATATTTATAGCATAGGTAAATTTTAAGAATAAACAATACAAGCTAAAGTTGTTTACTATTATTTTATTCAGATATTTAACAAATCTCAATTGTTTCACAGCTATTAATTTAGTATCAATTATATTCAATAACCATTGCACGCACATTGCATAAATCCAATATTATTATCAGTATCTTCTAGTCCATTTTCAACATAGTATGTTGATACTTTCCTTGGTGGTAGAAATGTGAATTCGTGTCTCAGCGTGCCTCGATTGATCTGATATACTGCCATCTGAAAAAATGTAATAAGTTAATAATGTATAACGGTTGGAGAATAGCTTGAGAATACAGTGTTTTACAGGCAGTTCAAAGTATGAATTTGTAATATTAGTCAATATTATCATATAAAAAACATGTTTTATAGTGTTTATGAAGTATCAGCTTAAATGACAAATATGGATGTTAGTAATGGTAAATAAGAATCATTTACTTAATCTAATTGTCTAGGTTTCATGACACTGACTTGATAATTGAGATTTTTATGAGCAGCTAAAAATATGAATTTGTAATATGAGTCAAAATTATGATATATAAGCACGTTTTATAGTGTTTATTATCAAGTATGAGCCTAAATGAAATATATGGAAGTTAATAATGGTAAATAAGAACCATTTACTTAATATAATGGTTAGGGTTTTATGACACTAACTTTTTGTAACACTACTATTAATTGAATATCGATTACATTCAATACCCATTACACGCACGTTGCATGAAACCATTAATATTAGCAGTACCTTCTATTCCAATTTTCAACGGAAGATGTTGTAACTTTCCAAAGTGATAGAAATGTTAATTCATGTCTCAGCATGCCTCGAGTGATCTGCTGTACTGCCATCTAAAACACAAAGTAGTCAGTTAAATATGTATAATGTTTAAAGAAATAATTATAATGCTTAGCAACAAAAGAGATAGTACAAATCTACCAGAATGTCTTGTTGAGTTTTAATGTAAAACAAAATATAAGTAAAGAATACACTTGTACATTAACATAAAATTGCTGTATTTCAATATTAAAATAATAAGAGTTTGTAATACTTGTATACATTATACAATAAGAATCATTGTCATAATCTAGTAGTCGAGGTTTCTAGACACTAACATGTGAATTGAGTGTTTTATAAGCAGTTAAAAATATGACTTTGTAATATTTGTTAAAATTACCATGTAAAATCATGTTTTATTGTGTGTATGAAGTATCATCTTAAATGTAATATTTGAACGTCAATACAATGTCAGTACAATTTGCAACGTAGCATATTGATATTTAGCATAGTGGTAGAAATGTGAATTCATGTCTCAGCGTGTATTGAATGATCTGCTGTACTGCCATCTAAAAAAAAAAAGTAGTAAGTTAAATATGTATAGTGTTTGGAGAATAACTTGAGAATACAGTGTTTTACAAGCAGTTTAAAGTATGACTTTGTAATATTTGTTTAAATTATCATATCAAAATTATGATATAAAATCATTTTTTATTGTGTGTATGAAGTATCATATTAAATGTAATATTTGAATGTCAATTATGGAAAATTAGAATCATTTGCTTATAATCTAATGGTCAGGGTTTCGTGACACTGACTTTTTGTTACACTACTATTAATTTAATATCAATTAAATTCAATACCCATTACACGCACGTTGCACAAAACCATTATTATTAGCAGTACCGTCTAGTACAATTTTCAACGTAGCATATTGATATTTAGCATGGTGGTAGAAATGTGAATTCTTGTCTCAGCATGTATCGAATGATCTGCTGTACTGCCATCTAAAAAAAAAATAGTAAGTTAAATATGTATAATGGTTGGAGGATAAAATGTCGCTACTAGACACCGTAAGGAGGACAACAATTTTTATATAACAACTTGTACGTGGACAACACTGAATAATTTTGAAATGGAAACAATCAAAACATAAACTAACAGACAAACTTCATTTTTATTACAAAATTCTTGAAAACAATTTACAGTTGAAACTCAAATACAAATACGAATGTAAAACTGCAAAATGATATGAAATATAGACATAATATATAACAGACGATAAGAAATAATAATTATGATAAGCCATAAAGGATAGTACCTACAAACATACCAGAATGTTTTGTAGAATATAAATGTACCTATTATAAGTGTGACTAAAGAATACATTTGTACAACTGAAAATTTGCTCCTTTTCAATATGAAAAAAGTGGGTATCGCTCCGCTGTATAGTAGTGATGGAGAGTAGGTCACTGGTCACTATAATGGATGTGTTAAATTTGAATGCAACGACGGGTAGCATTGTATACGAAAAACGATTCTGAACGGAGATGATTTGTCAGTCAATTATAATTAGTTGGATATATTATATTATTACCTATATTTAAATTGTAATATATCGTTATTTTACGCGATTTCGTAAAAAATTATATTTCATACGCACATAAAATGTTTTCTATATTGACAATGGATTTATTTTTTTACGGTTACTTGAAGGAAAACTTATGGATAACCTACTATTTTTATTTTTGAACCTTAAGTATAAATCACAAAGATCTTATGGATTTTCAACTTCAAAATTCTTTGCAAATTTTCGTGATTTTGATATATTTTCTAAACATTTGAACTTTAAATGCTTATAAACAAAAATTGTGACTAACGATTTTTGATTTATTTTTTACTACGATAAGTTTCAATTATCTATAAGTAGCTTAAAAAATGTCAAAATATTTTGAAAATTTAATCGCAAATAGATAACGCTAATATAAACGTTTGTTGAAAATTTCAAGTATTTACAATGATTCGTTTTTGACTTACAGCAAAATCAAAAAATCGATTTTGTCTTTTCAAAGAGGGGCTGAAGTCAAAAACGAAGCATTATTACTACTCCAAAAAGTGATGACGGACACAAAAATAATACAAACATCATTGTAAAATCAATACATTCGTCACTCCGTTCAGAATCTAAAAATATTAATTTGTATTATTCGTCAAAATTAACTTATAAAATCATATTTTATAGTTTTTATGAAGTAAAAATATCAGATTAAATGAAACATGTGCAAGTTAAAAATGATAAATTAGAATCATTTTCTTAATCAAGACACTTACTTGTGTTAACTTCGGGCATAAAATATGAACAATTCGTTTATAATATCAAAAATCTTTATTAAATGAACAACAACTACACCCAATAGCTAAGTAAAAACAACCATCAGTTATGTTAAAAGGCCGTCCGGTGAACGGCACACAACCAACTAGTTTTACTCTGAGGCGATCGGGCATCGGCCGACCGACGTCGTCCCCACTACCGCCCTCTGTCGGTGCATACATTTAATAATTTTCAGTGTTTTATAAGCAGTTTAAAATGGGGATTTGTCAAAATTATCATATAAAAACATGTATTATAGTGTATTCAAAATACCAGGTTAAATGAAACACGTGAAAGATAATAATGGCAAAATATCTTAAACCATTGTTCAAGCTTCTAAACATTGACTTAATATCTGAGTGTTTTATAATGATCATTTAAATATAGTAAAAATAAAATATATTTATAGCATAGGTAAATTTTAAGAATAAACAATACAAGCTAAAGTTGTTTACTATTATTTTATTCAGATATTTAACAAATCTCAATTGTTTCACAGCTATTAATTTAGTATCAATTATATTCAATAACCATTGCACGCACATTGCATAAATCCAATATTATTATCAGTATCTTCTAGTCCATTTTCAACATAGTATGTTGATACTTTCCTTGGTGGTAGAAATGTGAATTCGTGTCTCAGCGTGCCTCGATTGATCTGATATACTGCCATCTGAAAAAATGTAATAAGTTAATAATGTATAACGGTTGGAGAATAGCTTGAGAATACAGTGTTTTACAGGCAGTTCAAAGTATGAATTTGTAATATTAGTCAATATTATCATATAAAAAACATGTTTTATAGTGTTTATGAAGTATCAGCTTAAATGACAAATATGGATGTTAGTAATGGTAAATAAGAATCATTTACTTAATCTAATTGTCTAGGTTTCATGACACTGACTTGATAATTGAGATTTTTATGAGCAGCTAAAAATATGAATTTGTAATATGAGTCAAAATTATGATATATAAGCACGTTTTATAGTGTTTATTATCAAGTATGAGCCTAAATGAAATATATGGAAGTTAATAATGGTAAATAAGAACCATTTACTTAATATAATGGTTAGGGTTTTATGACACTAACTTTTTGTAACACTACTATTAATTGAATATCGATTACATTCAATACCCATTACACGCACGTTGCATGAAACCATTAATATTAGCAGTACCTTCTATTCCAATTTCAACGGAAGATGTTGTAACTTTCCAAAGTGATAGAAATGTTAATTCATGTCTCAGCATGCCTCGAGTGATCTGCTGTACTGCCATCTAAAACACAAAGTAGTCAGTTAAATATGTATAATGTTTAAAGAAATAATTATAATGCTTAGCAACAAAAGAGATAGTACAAATCTACCAGAATGTCTTGTTGAGTTTTAATGTAAAACAAAATATAAGTAAAGAATACACTTGTACATTAACATAAAATTGCTGTATTTCAATATTAAAATAATAAGAGTTTGTAATACTTGTATACATTATACAATAAGAATCATTGTCATAATCTAGTAGTCGAGGTTTCTAGACACTAACATGTGAATTGAGTGTTTTATAAGCAGTTAAAAATATGACTTTGTAATATTTGTTAAAATTACCATGTAAAATCATGTTTTATTGTGTGTATGAAGTATCATCTTAAATGTAATATTTGAACGTCAATACAATGTCAGTACAATTTGCAACGTAGCATATTGATATTTAGCATAGTGGTAGAAATGTGAATTCATGTCTCAGCGTGTATTGAATGATCTGCTGTACTGCCATCTAAAAAAAAAAAGTAGTAAGTTAAATATGTATAGTGTTTGGAGAATAACTTGAGAATACAGTGTTTTACAAGCAGTTTAAAGTATGACTTTGTAATATTTGTTTAAATTATCATATCAAAATTATGATATAAAATCATTTTTTATTGTGTGTATGAAGTATCATATTAAATGTAATATTTGAATGTCAATTATGGAAAATTAGAATCATTTGCTTATAATCTAATGGTCAGGGTTTCGTGACACTGACTTTTTGTTACACTACTATTAATTTAATATCAATTAAATTCAATACCCATTACACGCACGTTGCACAAAACCATTATTATTAGCAGTACCGTCTAGTACAATTTTCAACGTAGCATATTGATATTTAGCATGGTGGTAGAAATGTGAATTCTTGTCTCAGCATGTATCGAATGATCTGCTGTACTGCCATCTAAAAAAAAAATAGTAAGTTAAATATGTATAATGGTTGGAGGATAAAATGTCGCTACTAGACACCGTAAGGAGGACAACAATTTTTATATAACAACTTGTACGTGGACAACACTGAATAATTTTGAAATGGAAACAATCAAAACATAAACTAACAGACAAACTTCATTTTTATTACAAAATTCTTGAAAACAATTTACAGTTGAAACTCAAATACAAATACGAATGTAAAACTGCAAAATGATATGAAATATAGACATAATATATAACAGACGATAAGAAATAATAATTATGATAAGCCATAAAGGATAGTACCTACAAACATACCAGAATGTTTTGTAGAATATAAATGTACCTATTATAAGTGTGACTAAAGAATACATTTGTACAACTGAAAATTTGCTCCTTTTCAATATGAAAAAAGTGGGTATCGCTCCGCTGTATAGTAGTGATGGAGAGTAGGTCACTGGTCACTATAATGGATGTGTTAAATTTGAATGCAACGACGGGTAGCATTGTATACGAAAAACGATTCTGAACGGAGATGATTTGTCAGTCAATTATAATTAGTTGGATATATTATATTATTACCTATATTTAAATTGTAATATATCGTTATTTTACGCGATTTCGTAAAAAATTATATTTCATACGCACATAAAATGTTTTCTATATTGACAATGGATTTATTTTTTTACGGTTACTTGAAGGAAAACTTATGGATAACCTACTATTTTTATTTTTGAACCTTAAGTATAAATCACAAAGATCTTATGGATTTTCAACTTCAAAATTCTTTGCAAATTTTCGTGATTTTGATATATTTTCTAAACATTTGAACTTTAAATGCTTATAAACAAAAATTGTGACTAACGATTTTTGATTTATTTTTTACTACGATAAGTTTCAATTATCTATAAGTAGCTTAAAAAATGTCAAAATATTTTGAAAATTTAATCGCAAATAGATAACGCTAATATAAACGTTTGTTGAAAATTTCAAGTATTTACAATGATTCGTTTTTGACTTACAGCAAAATCAAAAACTCGATTTTGTCTTTTCAAAGAGGGGCTGAAGTCAAAAACGAAGCATTATTACTACTCCAAAAAGTGATGACGGACACAAAAATAATACAAACATCATTGTAAAATCAATACATTCGTCACTCCGTTCAGAATCTAAAAATATTAATTTGTATTATTCGTCAAAATTAACTTATAAAATCATATTTTATAGTTTTTATGAAGTAAAAATATCAGATTAAATGAAACATGTGCAAGTTAAAAATGATAAATTAGAATCATTTTCTTAATCAAGACACTTACTTGTGTTAACTTCGGGCATAAAATATGAACAATTCGTTTATAATATCAAAAATCTTTATTAAATGAACAACAACTACACCCAATAGCTAAGTAAAAACAACCATCAGTTATGTTAAAAGGCCGTCCGGTGAAACGGCACACAACCAACTAGTTTTACTCTGAGGCGATCGGGCATCGGCCGACCGACGTCGTCCCCACTACCGCCCTCTGTCGGTGCATACATTTAATAATTTTCAGTGTTTTATAAGCAGTTTAAAATGGGGATTTGTCAAAATTATCATATAAAAACATGTATTATAGTGTATTCAAAATACCAGGTTAAATGAAACACGTGAAAGATAATAATGGCAAAATATCTTAAACCATTGTTCAAGCTTCTAAACATTGACTTAATATCTGAGTGTTTTATAATGATCATTTAAATATAGTAAAAATAAAATATATTTATAGCATAGGTAAATTTTAAGAATAAACAATACAAGCTAAAGTTGTTTACTATTATTTTATTCAGATATTTAACAAATCTCAATTGTTTCACAGCTATTAATTTAGTATCAATTATATTCAATAACCATTGCACGCACATTGCATAAATCCAATATTATTATCAGTATCTTCTAGTCCATTTTCAACATAGTATGTTGATACTTTCCTTGGTGGTAGAAATGTGAATTCGTGTCTCAGCGTGCCTCGATTGATCTGATATACTGCCATCTGAAAAAATGTAATAAGTTAATAATGTATAACGGTTGGAGAATAGCTTGAGAATACAGTGTTTTACAGGCAGTTCAAAGTATGAATTTGTAATATTAGTCAATATTATCATATAAAAAACATGTTTTATAGTGTTTATGAAGTATCAGCTTAAATGACAAATATGGATGTTAGTAATGGTAAATAAGAATCATTTACTTAATCTAATTGTCTAGGTTTCATGACACTGACTTGATAATTGAGATTTTTATGAGCAGCTAAAAATATGAATTTGTAATATGAGTCAAAATTATGATATATAAGCACGTTTTATAGTGTTTATTATCAAGTATGAGCCTAAATGAAATATATGGAAGTTAATAATGGTAAATAAGAACCATTTACTTAATATAATGGTTAGGGTTTTATGACACTAACTTTTTGTAACACTACTATTAATTGAATATCGATTACATTCAATACCCATTACACGCACGTTGCATGAAACCATTAATATTAGCAGTACCTTCTATTCCAATTTTCAACGGAAGATGTTGTAACTTTCCAAAGTGATAGAAATGTTAATTCATGTCTCAGCATGCCTCGAGTGATCTGCTGTACTGCCATCTAAAACACAAAGTAGTCAGTTAAATATGTATAATGTTTAAAGAAATAATTATAATGCTTAGCAACAAAAGAGATAGTACAAATCTACCAGAATGTCTTGTTGAGTTTTAATGTAAAACAAAATATAAGTAAAGAATACACTTGTACATTAACATAAAATTGCTGTATTTCAATATTAAAATAATAAGAGTTTGTAATACTTGTATACATTATACAATAAGAATCATTGTCATAATCTAGTAGTCGAGGTTTCTAGACACTAACATGTGAATTGAGTGTTTTATAAGCAGTTAAAAATATGACTTTGTAATATTTGTTAAAATTACCATGTAAAATCATGTTTTATTGTGTGTATGAAGTATCATCTTAAATGTAATATTTGAACGTCAATACAATGTCAGTACAATTTGCAACGTAGCATATTGATATTTAGCATAGTGGTAGAAATGTGAATTCATGTCTCAGCGTGTATTGAATGATCTGCTGTACTGCCATCTAAAAAAAAAAAGTAGTAAGTTAAATATGTATAGTGTTTGGAGAATAACTTGAGAATACAGTGTTTTACAAGCAGTTTAAAGTATGACTTTGTAATATTTGTTTAAATTATCATATCAAAATTATGATATAAAATCATTTTTTATTGTGTGTATGAAGTATCATATTAAATGTAATATTTGAATGTCAATTATGGAAAATTAGAATCATTTGCTTATAATCTAATGGTCAGGGTTTCGTGACACTGACTTTTTGTTACACTACTATTAATTTAATATCAATTAAATTCAATACCCATTACACGCACGTTGCACAAAACCATTATTATTAGCAGTACCGTCTAGTACAATTTTCAACGTAGCATATTGATATTTAGCATGGTGGTAGAAATGTGAATTCTTGTCTCAGCATGTATCGAATGATCTGCTGTACTGCCATCTAAAAAAAAAATAGTAAGTTAAATATGTATAATGGTTGGAGGATAAAATGTCGCTACTAGACACCGTAAGGAGGACAACAATTTTTATATAACAACTTGTACGTGGACAACACTGAATAATTTTGAAATGGAAACAATCAAAACATAAACTAACAGACAAACTTCATTTTTATTACAAAATTCTTGAAAACAATTTACAGTTGAAACTCAAATACAAATACGAATGTAAAACTGCAAAATGATATGAAATATAGACATAATATATAACAGACGATAAGAAATAATAATTATGATAAGCCATAAAGGATAGTACCTACAAACATACCAGAATGTTTTGTAGAATATAAATGTACCTATTATAAGTGTGACTAAAGAATACATTTGTACAACTGAAAATTTGCTCCTTTTCAATATGAAAAAAGTGGGTATCGCTCCGCTGTATAGTAGTGATGGAGAGTAGGTCACTGGTCACTATAATGGATGTGTTAAATTTGAATGCAACGACGGGTAGCATTGTATACGAAAAACGATTCTGAACGGAGATGATTTGTCAGTCAATTATAATTAGTTGGATATATTATATTATTACCTATATTTAAATTGTAATATATCGTTATTTTACGCGATTTCGTAAAAAATTATATTTCATACGCACATAAAATGTTTTCTATATTGACAATGGATTTATTTTTTTACGGTTACTTGAAGGAAAACTTATGGATAACCTACTATTTTTATTTTTGAACCTTAAGTATAAATCACAAAGATCTTATGGATTTTCAACTTCAAAATTCTTTGCAAATTTTCGTGATTTTGATATATTTTCTAAACATTTGAACTTTAAATGCTTATAAACAAAAATTGTGACTAACGATTTTTGATTTATTTTTTACTACGATAAGTTTCAATTATCTATAAGTAGCTTAAAAAATGTCAAAATATTTTGAAAATTTAATCGCAAATAGATAACGCTAATATAAACGTTTGTTGAAAATTTCAAGTATTTACAATGATTCGTTTTTGACTTACAGCAAAATCAAAAAATCGATTTTGTCTTTTCAAAGAGGGGCTGAAGTCAAAAACGAAGCATTATTACTACTCCAAAAAGTGATGACGGACACAAAAATAATACAAACATCATTGTAAAATCAATACATTCGTCACTCCGTTCAGAATCTAAAAATATTAATTTGTATTATTCGTCAAAATTAACTTATAAAATCATATTTTATAGTTTTTATGAAGTAAAAATATCAGATTAAATGAAACATGTGCAAGTTAAAAATGATAAATTAGAATCATTTTCTTAATCAAGACACTTACTTGTGTTAACTTCGGGCATAAAATATGAACAATTCGTTTATAATATCAAAAATCTTTATTAAATGAACAACAACTACACCCAATAGCTAAGTAAAAACAACCATCAGTTATGTTAAAAGGCCGTCCGGTGAACGGCACACAACCAACTAGTTTTACTCTGAGGCGATCGGGCATCGGCCGACCGACGTCGTCCCCACTACCGCCCTCTGTCGGTGCATACATTTAATAATTTTCAGTGTTTTATAAGCAGTTTAAAATGGGGATTTGTCAAAATTATCATATAAAAACATGTATTATAGTGTATTCAAAATACCAGGTTAAATGAAACACGTGAAAGATAATAATGGCAAAATATCTTAAACCATTGTTCAAGCTTCTAAACATTGACTTAATATCTGAGTGTTTTATAATGATCATTTAAATATAGTAAAAATAAAATATATTTATAGCATAGGTAAATTTTAAGAATAAACAATACAAGCTAAAGTTGTTTACTATTATTTTATTCAGATATTTAACAAATCTCAATTGTTTCACAGCTATTAATTTAGTATCAATTATATTCAATAACCATTGCACGCACATTGCATAAATCCAATATTATTATCAGTATCTTCTAGTCCATTTTCAACATAGTATGTTGATACTTTCCTTGGTGGTAGAAATGTGAATTCGTGTCTCAGCGTGCCTCGATTGATCTGATATACTGCCATCTGAAAAAATGTAATAAGTTAATAATGTATAACGGTTGGAGAATAGCTTGAGAATACAGTGTTTTACAGGCAGTTCAAAGTATGAATTTGTAATATTAGTCAATATTATCATATAAAAAACATGTTTTATAGTGTTTATGAAGTATCAGCTTAAATGACAAATATGGATGTTAGTAATGGTAAATAAGAATCATTTACTTAATCTAATTGTCTAGGTTTCATGACACTGACTTGATAATTGAGATTTTTATGAGCAGCTAAAAATATGAATTTGTAATATGAGTCAAAATTATGATATATAAGCACGTTTTATAGTGTTTATTATCAAGTATGAGCCTAAATGAAATATATGGAAGTTAATAATGGTAAATAAGAACCATTTACTTAATATAATGGTTAGGGTTTTATGACACTAACTTTTTGTAACACTACTATTAATTGAATATCGATTACATTCAATACCCATTACACACACGTTGCATGAAACCATTAATATTAGCAGTACCTTCTATTCCAATTTTCAACGGAAGATGTTGTAACTTTCCAAAGTGATAGAAATGTTAATTCATGTCTCAGCATGCCTCGAGTGATCTGCTGTACTGCCATCTAAAACACAAAGTAGTCAGTTAAATATGTATAATGTTTAAAGAAATAATTATAATGCTTAGCAACAAAAGAGATAGTACAAATCTACCAGAATGTCTTGTTGAGTTTTAATGTAAAACAAAATATAAGTAAAGAATACACTTGTACATTAACATAAAATTGCTGTATTTCAATATTAAAATAATAAGAGTTTGTAATACTTGTATACATTATACAATAAGAATCATTGTCATAATCTAGTAGTCGAGGTTTCTAGACACTAACATGTGAATTGAGTGTTTTATAAGCAGTTAAAAATATGACTTTGTAATATTTGTTAAAATTACCATGTAAAATCATGTTTTATTGTGTGTATGAAGTATCATCTTAAATGTAATATTTGAACGTCAATACAATGTCAGTACAATTTGCAACGTAGCATATTGATATTTAGCATAGTGGTAGAAATGTGAATTCATGTCTCAGCGTGTATTGAATGATCTGCTGTACTGCCATCTAAAAAAAAAAAGTAGTAAGTTAAATATGTATAGTGTTTGGAGAATAACTTGAGAATACAGTGTTTTACAAGCAGTTTAAAGTATGACTTTGTAATATTTGTTTAAATTATCATATCAAAATTATGATATAAAATCATTTTTTATTGTGTGTATGAAGTATCATATTAAATGTAATATTTCAATGTCAATTATGGAAAATTAGAATCATTTGCTTATAATCTAATGGTCAGGGTTTCGTGACACTGACTTTTTGTTACACTACTATTAATTTAATATCAATTAAATTCAATACCCATTACACGCACGTTGCACAAAACCATTATTATTAGCAGTACCGTCTAGTACAATTTTCAACGTAGCATATTGATATTTAGCATAGTGGTAGAAATGTGAATTCTTGTCTCAGCATGTATCGAATGATCTGCTGTACTGCCATCTAAAAAAAAAATAATAGTAAGTTAAATATGTATAATGGTTGGAGGATAAAATGTCGCTACTAGACACCGTAAGGAGGACAACAATTTTTATATAACAACTTGTACGTGGACAACACTGAATAATTTTGAAATGGAAACAATCAAAACATAAACTAACAGACAAACTTCATTTTTATTACAAAATTCTTGAAAACAATTTACAGTTGAAACTCAAATACAAATACGAATGTAAAACTGCAAAATGATATGAAATATAGACATAATATATAACAGACGATAAGAAATAATAATTATGATAAGCCATAAAGGATAGTACCTACAAACATACCAGAATGTTTTGTAGAATATAAATGTACCTATTATAAGTGTGACTAAAGAATACATTTGTACAACTGAAAATTTGCTCCTTTTCAATATGAAAAAAGTGGGTATCGCTCCGCTGTATAGGTAGTGATGGAGAGTAGGTCACTGGTCACTATAATGGATGTGTTAAATTTGAATGCAACGACGGGTAGCATTGTATACGAAAAAACGATTCTGAACGGAGATGATTTGTCAGTCAATTATAATTAGTTGGATATATTATATTATTACCTATATTTAAATTGTAATATATCGTTATTTTACGCGATTTCGTAAAAAATTATATTTCATACGCACATAAAATGTTTTCTATATTGACAATGGATTTATTTTTTTACGGTTACTTGAAGGAAAACTTATGGATAACCTACTATTTTTATTTTTGAACCTTAAGTATAAATCACAAAGATCTTATGGATTTTCAACTTCAAAATTCTTTGCAAATTTTCGTGATTTTGATATATTTTCTAAACATTTGAACTTTAAATGCTTATAAACAAAAATTGTGACTAACGATTTTTGATTTATTTTTTACTACGATAAGTTTCAATTATCTATAAGTAGCTTAAAAAATGTCAAAATATTTTGAAAATTTAATCGCAAATAGATAACGCTAATATAAACGTTTGTTGAAAATTTCAAGTATTTACAATGATTCGTTTTTGACTTACAGCAAAATCAAAAAATCGATTTTGTCTTTTCAAAGAGGGGCTGAAGTCAAAAACGAAGCATTATTACTACTCCAAAAAGTGATGACGGACACAAAAATAATACAAACATCATTGTAAAATCAATACATTCGTCACTCCGTTCAGAATCTAAAAATATTAATTTGTATTATTCGTCAAAATTAACTTATAAAATCATATTTTATAGTTTTTATGAAGTAAAAATATCAGATTAAATGAAACATGTGCAAGTTAAAAATGATAAATTAGAATCATTTTCTTAATCAAGACACTTACTTGTGTTAACTTCGGGCATAAAATATGAACAATTCGTTTATAATATCAAAAATCTTTATTAAATGAACAACAACTACACCCAATAGCTAAGTAAAAACAACCATCAGTTATGTTAAAAGGCCGTCCGGTGAACGGCACACAACCAACTAGTTTTACTCTGAGGCGATCGGGCATCGGCCGACCGACGTCGTCCCCACTACCGCCCTCTGTCGGTGCATACATTTAATAATTTTCAGTGTTTTATAAGCAGTTTAAAATGGGGATTTGTCAAAATTATCATATAAAAACATGTATTATAGTGTATTCAAAATACCAGGTTAAATGAAACACGTGAAAGATAATAATGGCAAAATATCTTAAACCATTGTTCAAGCTTCTAAACATTGACTTAATATCTGAGTGTTTTATAATGATCATTTAAATATAGTAAAAATAAAATATATTTATAGCATAGGTAAATTTTAAGAATAAACAATACAAGCTAAAGTTGTTTACTATTATTTTATTCAGATATTTAACAAATCTCAATTGTTTCACAGCTATTAATTTAGTATCAATTATATTCAATAACCATTGCACGCACATTGCATAAATCCAATATTATTATCAGTATCTTCTAGTCCATTTTCAACATAGTATGTTGATACTTTCCTTGGTGGTAGAAATGTGAATTCGTGTCTCAGCGTGCCTCGATTGATCTGATATACTGCCATCTGAAAAAATGTAATAAGTTAATAATGTATAACGGTTGGAGAATAGCTTGAGAATACAGTGTTTTACAGGCAGTTCAAAGTATGAATTTGTAATATTAGTCAATATTATCATATAAAAAACATGTTTTATAGTGTTTATGAAGTATCAGCTTAAATGACAAATATGGATGTTAGTAATGGTAAATAAGAATCATTTACTTAATCTAATTGTCTAGGTTTCATGACACTGACTTGATAATTGAGATTTTTATGAGCAGCTAAAAATATGAATTTGTAATATGAGTCAAAATTATGATATATAAGCACGTTTTATAGTGTTTATTATCAAGTATGAGCCTAAATGAAATATATGGAAGTTAATAATGGTAAATAAGAACCATTTACTTAATATAATGGTTAGGGTTTTATGACACTAACTTTTTGTAACACTACTATTAATTGAATATCGATTACATTCAATACCCATTACACGCACGTTGCATGAAACCATTAATATTAGCAGTACCTTCTATTCCAATTTTCAACGGAAGATGTTGTAACTTTCCAAAGTGATAGAAATGTTAATTCATGTCTCAGCATGCCTCGAGTGATCTGCTGTACTGCCATCTAAAACACAAAGTAGTCAGTTAAATATGTATAATGTTTAAAGAAATAATTATAATGCTTAGCAACAAAAGAGATAGTACAAATCTACCAGAATGTCTTGTTGAGTTTTAATGTAAAACAAAATATAAGTAAAGAATACACTTGTACATTAACATAAAATTGCTGTATTTCAATATTAAAATAATAAGAGTTTGTAATACTTGTATACATTATACAATAAGAATCATTGTCATAATCTAGTAGTCGAGGTTTCTAGACACTAACATGTGAATTGAGTGTTTTATAAGCAGTTAAAAATATGACTTTGTAATATTTGTTAAAATTACCATGTAAAATCATGTTTTATTGTGTGTATGAAGTATCATCTTAAATGTAATATTTGAACGTCAATACAATGTCAGTACAATTTGCAACGTAGCATATTGATATTTAGCATAGTGGTAGAAATGTGAATTCATGTCTCAGCGTGTATTGAATGATCTGCTGTACTGCCATCTAAAAAAAAAAAGTAGTAAGTTAAATATGTATAGTGTTTGGAGAATAACTTGAGAATACAGTGTTTTACAAGCAGTTTAAAGTATGACTTTGTAATATTTGTTTAAATTATCATATCAAAATTATGATATAAAATCATTTTTTATTGTGTGTATGAAGTATCATATTAAATGTAATATTTGAATGTCAATTATGGAAAATTAGAATCATTTGCTTATAATCTAATGGTCAGGGTTTCGTGACACTGACTTTTTGTTACACTACTATTAATTTAATATCAATTAAATTCAATACCCATTACACGCACGTTGCACAAAACCATTATTATTAGCAGTACCGTCTAGTACAATTTTCAACGTAGCATATTGATATTTAGCATGGTGGTAGAAATGTGAATTCTTGTCTCAGCATGTATCGAATGATCTGCTGTACTGCCATCTAAAAAAAAAATAGTAAGTTAAATATGTATAATGGTTGGAGGATAAAATGTCGCTACTAGACACCGTAAGGAGGACAACAATTTTTATATAACAACTTGTACGTGGACAACACTGAATAATTTTGAAATGGAAACAATCAAAACATAAACTAACAGACAAACTTCATTTTTATTACAAAATTCTTGAAAACAATTTACAGTTGAAACTCAAATACAAATACGAATGTAAAACTGCAAAATGATATGAAATATAGACATAATATATAACAGACGATAAGAAATAATAATTATGATAAGCCATAAAGGATAGTACCTACAAACATACCAGAATGTTTTGTAGAATATAAATGTACCTATTATAAGTGTGACTAAAGAATACATTTGTACAACTGAAAATTTGCTCCTTTTCAATATGAAAAAAGTGGGTATCGCTCCGCTGTATAGTAGTGATGGAGAGTAGGTCACTGGTCACTATAATGGATGTGTTAAATTTGAATGCAACGACGGGTAGCATTGTATACGAAAAACGATTCTGAACGGAGATGATTTGTCAGTCAATTATAATTAGTTGGATATATTATATTATTACCTATATTTAAATTGTAATATATCGTTATTTTACGCGATTTCGTAAAAAATTATATTTCATACGCACATAAAATGTTTTCTATATTGACAATGGATTTATTTTTTTACGGTTACTTGAAGGAAAACTTATGGATAACCTACTATTTTTATTTTTGAACCTTAAGTATAAATCACAAAGATCTTATGGATTTTCAACTTCAAAATTCTTTGCAAATTTTCGTGATTTTGATATATTTTCTAAACATTTGAACTTTAAATGCTTATAAACAAAAATTGTGACTAACGATTTTTGATTTATTTTTTACTACGATAAGTTTCAATTATCTATAAGTAGCTTAAAAAATGTCAAAATATTTTGAAAATTTAATCGCAAATAGATAACGCTAATATAAACGTTTGTTGAAAATTTCAAGTATTTACAATGATTCGTTTTTGACTTACAGCAAAATCAAAAAATCGATTTTGTCTTTTCAAAGAGGGGCTGAAGTCAAAAACGAAGCATTATTACTACTCCAAAAAGTGATGACGGACACAAAAATAATACAAACATCATTGTAAAATCAATACATTCGTCACTCCGTTCAGAATCTAAAAATATTAATTTGTATTATTCGTCAAAATTAACTTATAAAATCATATTTTATAGTTTTTATGAAGTAAAAATATCAGATTAAATGAAACATGTGCAAGTTAAAAATGATAAATTAGAATCATTTTCTTAATCAAGACACTTACTTGTGTTAACTTCGGGCATAAAATATGAACAATTCGTTTATAATATCAAAAATCTTTATTAAATGAACAACAACTACACCCAATAGCTAAGTAAAAACAACCATCAGTTATGTTAAAAGGCCGTCCGGTGAACGGCACACAACCAACTAGTTTTACTCTGAGGCGATCGGGCATCGGCCGACCGACGTCGTCCCCACTACCGCCCTCTGTCGGTGCATACATTTAATAATTTTCAGTGTTTTATAAGCAGTTTAAAATGGGGATTTGTCAAAATTATCATATAAAAACATGTATTATAGTGTATTCAAAATACCAGGTTAAATGAAACACGTGAAAGATAATAATGGCAAAATATCTTAAACCATTGTTCAAGCTTCTAAACATTGACTTAATATCTGAGTGTTTTATAATGATCATTTAAATATAGTAAAAATAAAATATATTTATAGCATAGGTAAATTTTAAGAATAAACAATACAAGCTAAAGTTGTTTACTATTATTTTATTCAGATATTTAACAAATCTCAATTGTTTCACAGCTATTAATTTAGTATCAATTATATTCAATAACCATTGCACGCACATTGCATAAATCCAATATTATTATCAGTATCTTCTAGTCCATTTTCAACATAGTATGTTGATACTTTCCTTGGTGGTAGAAATGTGAATTCGTGTCTCAGCGTGCCTCGATTGATCTGATATACTGCCATCTGAAAAAATGTAATAAGTTAATAATGTATAACGGTTGGAGAATAGCTTGAGAATACAGTGTTTTACAGGCAGTTCAAAGTATGAATTTGTAATATTAGTCAATATTATCATATAAAAAACATGTTTTATAGTGTTTATGAAGTATCAGCTTAAATGACAAATATGGATGTTAGTAATGGTAAATAAGAATCATTTACTTAATCTAATTGTCTAGGTTTCATGACACTGACTTGATAATTGAGATTTTTATGAGCAGCTAAAAATATGAATTTGTAATATGAGTCAAAATTATGATATATAAGCACGTTTTATAGTGTTTATTATCAAGTATGAGCCTAAATGAAATATATGGAAGTTAATAATGGTAAATAAGAACCATTTACTTAATATAATGGTTAGGGTTTTATGACACTAACTTTTTGTAACACTACTATTAATTGAATATCGATTACATTCAATACCCATTACACGCACGTTGCATGAAACCATTAATATTAGCAGTACCTTCTATTCCAATTTTCAACGGAAGATGTTGTAACTTTCCAAAGTGATAGAAATGTTAATTCATGTCTCAGCATGCCTCGAGTGATCTGCTGTACTGCCATCTAAAACACAAAGTAGTCAGTTAAATATGTATAATGTTTAAAGAAATAATTATAATGCTTAGCAACAAAAGAGATAGTACAAATCTACCAGAATGTCTTGTTGAGTTTTAATGTAAAACAAAATATAAGTAAAGAATACACTTGTACATTAACATAAAATTGCTGTATTTCAATATTAAAATAATAAGAGTTTGTAATACTTGTATACATTATACAATAAGAATCATTGTCATAATCTAGTAGTCGAGGTTTCTAGACACTAACATGTGAATTGAGTGTTTTATAAGCAGTTAAAAATATGACTTTGTAATATTTGTTAAAATTACCATGTAAAATCATGTTTTATAGTGTTTATAAAGTATCTGCTTAAATGAAATGTATGCAAGTTAATAATAATAAATTAAATAATTTAATTAATATTATGGTCAGGGAAGCATTTGAGTAACTTTTAGATACATTGCTATTAATTTTATATCAACAATACCTAATAACCATTACATGTAAATTGCATAAATTCATTATAATCAGTATTCGTTAGTTCATTTTCAAAATTGGATGTTCATACTTTCCCAAAGTTGTATGCATACAAATAAATGTCTCAGCATTCCTTGAGTCATCTGCTGTATTGCCATCTAAAAAAATTTAATCAGTTAAATATATATAATAATTAGAGAATGACTCGATAACTCAGTGCTTTATAAGCAGTTTAAAACATGAATTTTTGATATTCGTCAAAATGATCATATAAAATCATGTTTTTTAGTGTTTATGAAGTATCAAGTTAAATGAATTGTATGAAAGTTAATTATAGTAAATAAGAATCATTTACTTAGTCCTATTGTCAGGATTTCATGACATTAACATTTTGTTACATAACTATTAATTTTCTATAAATTATATTCTATTATAAGCTCTACACTTACGTTGAATAAAACAATTATTATTATCAGTATCTTCTAGTCCATTTTCATCATAGGATGTTTATATTTTCCAAACTGATAGAATCGCGAATTCATGTCTCACCATGGCTTTCATTGTCTGCTGTATTGCAATCTGAAAATATTGTAGTCAGTTATATATGCGTATAGTTGGAGTAAACAATGTCACTACTACACACCATAATTAGAACGAAAATCTTTATATGATAACTAGTATTTGGAAAATACTGAATAAGTCAGTAACGGAAACAATCAAACAATAACTATCTGAACAACTTTATTCTTAATACAAAATATTTAAAAACAATTTTCAGTTAAAATTTAAATGCAAATACCATTGTAAAACAGCAAAGTGATATGAAATATAATCATATAACAGATGATAAGAAATAATAATTATGATAAGCCATAAAAGATAGTACAAATCTACCAAATTATTTTGTTGAATTTGAATGTAAAATAAATAATACACTCGAACAATAACTTAAATTTTCTTCTATTCAATATGAAAAAAATATAAATTGTATAATTCGTCAAAATTAACATATAAAATAATTTGTTAAAGTTCTTATGAAGTAATAATATCTGGTTAAACAAAACATATGAAAGTTATAAATGTTAAAATGGAATAATTTTCATAATATAACAGTCAAGGTTTCAAAACACGTACTTGAGAATAAAATATTTTATAAGCAGTTAAATGTATGAATTTGTTATATTCAACAAAATTATCATATAAATGTAATAAAAATAATATGATTTTTATAGCTAAGACAAATTTTAAGAATGAAAATTAAAAGTTCTCAGGTGTTTAATAATCATTTATTCACTGTATTAACAAATATCTATTGTATCACTACATTAATATTCTATAAATTATATTCAATAACCATTACATGTAAATTGCATAAATTCATTATAATCAGTATTCGTTAGTTTATTTTCAAAATTTGATGTTCATACTTTTCCAGAGTTGTTTGAATACCAAATAATGTTTCAGCATCCCTTGAATATCTGCTGTATTTGGATCTAAAAAAATTTATCCAGTTAAATAAATATAATAATTGGAGAATGACTCGATAACTCAATGTTTTATAAGCAGATCAAAAAATAAATTTTTAATATACGTCAAAATTATCATATAAAATCATGTTTTATAGTTTTAATGAAGTATAATCTTAAATAAGATGTATGCAAGTTAATAATAATAAATAAGAATCATTTTCTTAATATAGTGGTCCAGGTTTCAAGAGATTAACTTGATAATTGTTTGTTTTATAAGCAGATCAAAAAATAAATATTTAATATTCGTCAAAATTATCATATAAAATCATGTTTTATAGTTTTAATGAAGTATTTGCTTAAATGAGAAGTATGCAAGTTAATAATAAAAAATTAGAATCATTTTCTTAATATAGTGGTCCAGGTTTCAAGAGATTAACTTGATAATTGTTTGTTTTATAAGCAGATCAAAAAATAAATATTTAATATTTGTCAAAATTATCATATAAAATCATGTTTTATAGTTTTAATGAAGTATCTGCTTAAATGAGATGTATGAAAAATAATAATAATAAATTAGAATCATTTTCTTAATATAATGGTCCCGGTTTCAAGAGATTAACTTGATAATTGTTTGTTTTATAAGCAGATCAAAAAATTAATATTTAATATTTGTCAAAATTATCATATAAAATCATGTTTTATAGTTTTAATGAAGTATCTGCTTAAATGAGATGTATGCAAGTTAATAATAATAAATTAGAATCATTTTCTTAATATAGTGGTCCAGGTTTCAAGAGATTAACTTGATAATTGTTTGTTTTATAAGCAGATCAAAAAATAAATATTTAATATTTGTCAAAATTATCATATAAAATCATGTTTTATAGTTTTAATGAAGTATCTGCTTAAATGAGATGTATGCAAGTTAATAATAAAAAATTAGAATCATTTTCTTAATATAGTGGTCCAGGTTTCAAGAGATTAACTTGATAATTGTTTGTTTTATAAGCAGATCAAAAAATAAATATTTAATATTTGTCAAAATTATCATATAAAATCATGTTTTATAGTTTTAATGAAGTATCTGCTTAAATGAGATGTATGCAAGTTAATAATAAAAAATTAGAATCATTTTCTTAATATAGTGGTCCAGGTTTCAAGAGATTAACTTGAGAATTGTTTGTTTTATAAGCAGATCAAAAAAAAAATATTTAATATTTGTCAAAATTATCATATAAAATCATGTTTTATAGTTTTAATGAAGTATAATCTTAAATAAGATGTATGCAAGTTAATAATAATAAATAAGAATCATTTTCTTAATATAGTGGTCCAGGTTTCAAGAGATTAACTTGATAATTGTTTGTTTTATAAGCAGATCAAAAAATAAATATTTAATATTCGTCAAATTTATCATATAAAATCATGTTTTATAGTTTTAATGAAGTATTTGCTTAAATGAATTGAATGCAAGTTAATAATAAAAAATTAGAATCATTTTCTTAATATAGTGGTCCAGGTTTCAAGAGATTAACTTGATAATTGTTTGTTTTATAAGCAGATCAAAAAATAAATATTTATTATTCGTCAAATTTATCATATAAAATCATGTTTTATAGTTTTAATGAAAAATCTGCTTAAATGAATTGAATGCAAGTTAATAATAAAAAATTAGAATCATTTTCTTAATATAGTGGTCCAGGTTTCAAGAGATTAACTTGAGAATTGTTTGTTTTATAAGCAGATCAAAAAAAAAATATTTAATATTTGTCAAAATTATCATATAAAATCATGTTTTATAGTTTTAATGAAGTATCATCTTAAATAAGATGTATGCAAGTTAATAATAAAAAATTAGAATCATTTTCTTAATATAATGGTCCCGGTTTCAAGAGATTAACTTGATAATTGTTTGTTTTATAAGCAGATCAAAAAATTAATATTTAATATTTCTCAAAATTATCATATAAAATCATGTTTTATAGTTTTAATGAAGTATCTGCTTAAATGAGATGTATGCAAGTTAATAATAATAAATTAGAATCATTTTCTTAATATAGTGGTCCAGGTTTCAAGAGATTAACTTGATAATTGTTTGTTTTATAAGCAGATCAAAAAATAAATATTTAATATTTATCAAAATTATCATATAAAATCATGTTTTATAGTTTTAATGAAGTATCATCTTAAATAAGATGTATGCAAGTTAATAATAAAAAATTAGAATCATTTTCTTAATATAGTGGTCCAGGTTTCAAGAGATTAACTTGAGAATTGTTTGTTTTATAAGCAGATCAAAAAAAAAATATTTAATATTTGTCAAAATTATCATATAAAATCATGTTTTATAGTGTTTATAAAGTATCTGCTTAAATGAAATGTATGCAAGTTAATAATAATAAATTAAATAATTTAATTAATATTATGGTCAGGGAAGCATTTGAGTAACTTTTAGATACATTGCTATTAATTTTATATCAACAATACCTAATAACCATTACACGTTCATTGCATAAATTCTTTATAATCAGTATCTTTTAGTTCATTTTCAACATTGGATGTTCATACTTTCCCAAAGTTGTTTGAATACCAAATAATGTTTCAGCATCCCTTGAATATCTGCTGTATTTGGATCTAAAAAAATTTATCCAGTTAAATAAATATAATAATTGGAGAATGACTCGATAACTCAATGTTTTATAAGCAGATCAAAAAATAAATTTTTAATATACGTCAAAATTATCATATAAAATCATGTTTTATAGTTTTAATGAAGTATCTGCTTAAATGAGATGTATGAAAAATAATAATAATAAATTAGAATCATTTTCTTAATATAATGGTCCCGGTTTCAAGATATTAACTTGATAATTGTTTGTTTTATAAGCAGATCAAAAAATAAATATTTAATATTTGTCAAAATTATCATATAAAATCATGTTTTATAGTTTTAATGAAGTATCTGCTTAAATGAGATGTATGCAAGTTAATAATAAAAAATTAGAATCATTTTCTTAAAATAGTGGTCCAGGTTTCAAGAGATTAACTTGAGAATTGTTTGTTTTATAAGCAGATCAAAAAAAAAATATTTAATATTTGTCAAAATTATCATATAAAATCATGTTTTATAGTTTTAATGAAAAATCTGCTTAAATGAATTGAATGCAAGTTAATAATAAAAAATTAGAATCATTTTCTTAATATAGTGGTCCAGGTTTCAAGAGATTAACTTGAGAATTGTTTGTTTTATAAGCAGATCAAAAAATAAATTTTTAATATACGTCAAAATTATCATATAAAATCATGTTTTATAGTGTTTATAAAGTATCTGCTTAAATGAAATGTATGCAAGTTAATAATAATAAATTAAATAATTTAATTAATATTATGGTCAGGGAAGCATTTGAGTAACTTTTAGATACATTGCTATTAATTTTATATCAACAATACCTAATAACCATTACATGTAAATTGCATAAATTCATTATAATCAGTATTCGTTAGTTCATTTTCAAAATTGGATGTTCATACTTTCCCAAAGTTGTATGCATACAAATAAATGTCTCAGCATTCCTTGAGTCATCTGCTGTATTGCCATCTAAAAAAATTTAATCAGTTAAATATATATAATAATTAGAGAATGACTCGATAACTCAGTGCTTTATAAGCAGTTTAAAACATGAATTTTTGATATTCGTCAAAATGATCATATAAAATCATGTTTTTTAGTGTTTATGAAGTATCAAGTTGAATGAATTGTATGAAAGTTAATTATAGTAAATAAGAATCATTTACTTAGTCCTATTGTCAGGATTTCATGACATTAACATTTTGTTACATAACTATTAATTTTCTATAAATTATATTCTATTATAAGCTCTACACTTACGTTGAATAAAACAATTATTATTATCAGTATCTTCTAGTCCATTTTCATCATAGGATGTTTATATTTTCCAAACTGATAGAATCGCGAATTCATGTCTCACCATGGCTTTCATTGTCTGCTGTATTGCAATCTGAAAATATTGTAGTCAGTTATATATGCGTATAGTTGGAGTAAACAATGTCACTACTACACACCATAATTAGAACGAAAATCTTTATATGATAACTAGTATTTGGAAAATACTGAATAAGTCAGTAACGGAAACAATCAAACAATAACTATCTGAACAACTTTATTCTTAATACAAAATATTTAAAAACAATTTTCAGTTAAAATTTAAATGCAAATACCATTGTAAAACAGCAAAGTGATATGAAATATAATCATATAACAGATGATAAGAAATAATAATTATGATAAGCCATAAAAGATAGTACAAATCTACCAAATTATTTTGTTGAATTTGAATGTAAAATAAATAATACACTCGAACAATAACTTAAATTTTCTTCTATTCAATATGAAAAAAATATAAATTGTATAATTCGTCAAAATTAACATATAAAATAATTTGTTAAAGTTCTTATGAAGTAATAATATCTGGTTAAACAAAACATATGAAAGTTATAAATCATAAAATGGAATAATTTTCATAATATAACAGTCAAGGTTTCAAAACACGTACTTGAGAATAAAATATTTTATAAGCAGTTAAATGTATGAATTTGTTATATTCAACAAAATTATCATATAAATGTAATAAAAATAATATGATTTTTATAGCTAAGACAAATTTTAAGAATGAAAATTAAAAGTTCTCAGGTGTTTAATAATCATTTATTCACTGTATTAACAAATATCTATTGTATCACTACATTAATATTCTATAAATTATATTCAATAACCATTACATGTAAATTGCATAAATTCATTATAATCAGTATTCGTTAGTTTATTTTCAAAATTTGATGTTCATACTTTTCCAGAGTTGTTTGAATACCAAATAATGTTTCAGCATCCCTTGAATATCTGCTGTATTTGGATCTAAAAAAATTTATCCAGTTAAATAAATATAATAATTGGAGAATGACTCGATAACTCAATGTTTTATAAGCAGATCAAAAAATAAATTTTTAATATACGTCAAAATTATCATATAAAATCATGTTTTATAGTTTTAATGAAGTATAATCTTAAATAAGATGTATGCAAGTTAATAATAATAAATAAGAATCATTTTCTTAATATAGTGGTCCAGGTTTCAAGAGATTAACTTGATAATTGTTTGTTTTATAAGCAGATCAAAAAATAAATATTTAATATTTGTCAAAATTATCATATAAAATCATGTTTTATAGTTTTAATGAAGTATCTGCTTAAATGAGATGTATGCAAGTTAATAATAAAAAATTAGAATCATTTTCTTAAAATAGTGGTCCAGGTTTCAAGAGATTAACTTGAGAATTGTTTGTTTTATAAGCAGATCAAAAAAAAAATATTTAATATTTGTCAAAATTATCATATAAAATCATGTTTTATAGTTTTAATGAAAAATCTGCTTAAATTAATTGAATGCAAGTTAATAATAAAAAATTAGAATCATTTTCTTAATATAGTGGTCCAGGTTTCAAGAGATTAACTTGAGAATTGTTTGTTTTATAAGCAGATCAAAAAATAAATTTTTAATATACGTCAAAATTATCATATAAAATCATGTTTTATAGTGTTTATAAAGTATCTGCTTAAATGAAATGTATGCAAGTTAATAATAATAAATTAAATAATTTAATTAATATTATGGTCAGGGAAGCATTTGAGTAACTTTTAGATACATTGCTATTAATTTTATATCAACAATACCTAATAACCATTACATGTAAATTGCATAAATTCATTATAATCAGTATTCGTTAGTTCATTTTCAAAATTGGATGTTCATACTTTCCCAAAGTTGTATGCATACAAATAAATGTCTCAGCATTCCTTGAGTCATCTGCTGTATTGCCATCTAAAAAAATTTAATCAGTTAAATATATATAATAATTAGAGAATGACTCGATAACTCAGTGCTTTATAAGCAGTTTAAAACATGAATTTTTGATATTCGTCAAAATGATCATATAAAATCATGTTTTTTAGTGTTTATGAAGTATCAAGTTAAATGAATTGTATGAAAGTTAATTATAGTAAATAAGAATCATTTACTTAGTCCTATTGTCAGGATTTCATGACATTAACATTTTGTTACATAACTATTAATTTTCTATAAATTATATTCTATTATAAGCTCTACACTTACGTTGAATAAAACAATTATTATTATCAGTATCTTCTAGTCCATTTTCATCATAGGATGTTTATATTTTCCAAACTGATAGAATCGCGAATTCATGTCTCACCATGGCTTTCATTGTCTGCTGTATTGCAATCTGAAAATATTGTAGTCAGTTATATATGCGTATAGTTGGAGTAAACAATGTCACTACTACACACCATAATTAGAACGAAAATCTTTATATGATAACTAGTATTTGGAAAATACTGAATAAGTCAGTAACGGAAACAATCAAACAATAACTATCTGAACAACTTTATTCTTAATACAAAATATTTAAAAACAATTTTCAGTTAAAATTTAAATGCAAATACCATTGTAAAACAGCAAAGTGATATGAAATATAATCATATAACAGATGATAAGAAATAATAATTATGATAAGCCATAAAAGATAGTACAAATCTACCAAATTATTTTGTTGAATTTGAATGTAAAATAAATAATACACTCGAACAATAACTTAAATTTTCTTCTATTCAATATGAAAAAAATATAAATTGTATAATTCGTCAAAATTAACATATAAAATAATTTGTTAAAGTTCTTATGAAGTAATAATATCTGGTTAAACAAAACATATGAAAGTTATAAATCATAAAATGGAATAATTTTCATAATATAACAGTCAAGGTTTCAAAACACGTACTTGAGAATAAAATATTTTATAAGCAGTTAAATGTATGAATTTGTTATATTCAACAAAATTATCATATAAATGTAATAAAAATAATATGATTTTTATAGCTAAGACAAATTTTAAGAATGAAAATTAAAAGTTCTCAGATGTTTAATAATCATTTATTCACTGTATTAACAAATATCTATTGTATCACTACATTAATATTCTATAAATTATATTCAATAACCATTACATGTAAATTGCATAAATTCATTATAATCAGTATTCGTTAGTTTATTTTCAAAATTTGATGTTCATACTTTTCCAGAGTTGTTTGAATACCAAATAATGTTTCAGCATCCCTTGAATATCTGCTGTATTTGGATCTAAAAAAATTTATCCAGTTAAATAAATATAATAATTGGAGAATGACTCGATAACTCAATGTTTTATAAGCAGATCAAAAAATAATTTTTTAATATACGTCAAAATTATCATATAAAATCATGTTTTATAGTTTTAATGAAGTATCTGCTTAAATGAGATGTATGAAAAATAATAATAATAAATTAGAATCATTTTCTTAATATAATGGTCCCGGTTTCAAGAGATTAACTTGATAATTGTTTGTTTTATAAGCAGATCAAAAAATTAATATTTAATATTTGTCAAAATTATCATATAAAATCATGTTTTATAGTTTTAATGAAGTATCTGCTTAAATGAGATGTATGCAAGTTAATAATAATAAATTAGAATCATTTTCTTAATATAGTGGTCCAGGTTTCAAGAGATTAACTTGATAATTGTTTGTTTTATAAGCAGATCAAAAAATAAATATTTAATATTTGTCAAAATTATCATATAAAATCATGTTTTATAGTTTTAATGAAGTATCATCTTAAATAAGATGTATGCAAGTTAATAATAAAAAATTAGAATCATTTTCTTAATATAGTGGTCCAGGTTTCAAGAGATTAACTTGAGAATTGTTTGTTTTATAAGCAGATCAAAAAATAAATATTTAATATTTGTCAAAATTATCATATAAAATCATGTTTTATAGTGTTTATAAAGTATCTGCTTAAATGAAATGTATGCAAGTTAATAATAATAAATTAGAATCATTTTCTTAATATAGTGGCCCAGGTTTCAAGAGATTAACTTGATAATTGTTTGTTTTATAAGCAGATCAAAAAATAAATATTTAATATTTGTCAAAATTATCATATAAAATCATGTTTTATAGTTTTAATGAAGTATCTGCTTAAATGAGATGTATGCAAGTTAATAATAAAAAATTAGAATCATTTTCTTAATATAGTGGTCCAGGTTTCAAGAGATTAACTTGAGAATTGTTTGTTTTATAAGCAGATCAAAAAAAAAATATTTAATATTTGTCAAAATTATCATATTTAATCATGTTTTATAGTTTTAATGAAAAATCTGCTTAAATGAATTGAATGCAAGTTAATAATAAAAAATTAGAATCATTTTCTTAATATAGTGGTCCAGGTTTCAAGAGATTAACTTGATAATTGTTTGTTTTATAAGCAGATCAAAAAATAAATATTTAATATTTGTCAAAATTATCATATAAAATCATGTTTTATAGTTTTAATGAAGTATTTGCTTAAATGAATTGAATGCAAGTTAATAATAAAAAATTAGAATCATTTTCTTAATATAGTGGTCCAGGTTTCAAGAGATTAACTTGATAATTGTTTGTTTTATAAGCAGATCAAAAAATAAATATTTAATATTCGTCAAATTTATCATATAAAATCATGTTTTATAGTTTTAATGAAAAATCTGCTTAAATGAATTGAATGCAAGTTAATAATAAAAAATTAGAATCATTTTCTTAATATAGTGGTCCAGGTTTCAAGAGATTAACTTGAGAATTGTTTGTTTTATAAGCAGATCAAAAAAAAAATATTTAATATTTGTCAAAATTATCATATAAAATCATGTTTTATAGTTTTAATGAAGTATCATCTTAAATAAGATGTATGCAAGTTAATAATAAAAAATTAGAATCATTTTCTTAATATAATGGTCCCGGTTTCAAGAGATTAACTTGATAATTGTTTGTTTTATAAGCAGATCAAAAAATTAATATTTAATATTTCTCAAAATTATCATATAAAATCATGTTTTATAGTTTTAATGAAGTATCTGCTTAAATGAGATGTATGCAAGTTAATAATAATAAATTAGAATCATTTTCTTAATATAGTGGTCCAGGTTTCAAGAGATTAACTTGATAATTGTTTGTTTTATAAGCAGATCAAAAAATAAATATTTAATATTTATCAAAATTATCATATAAAATCATGTTTTATAGTTTTAATGAAGTATCATCTTAAATAAGATGTATGCAAGTTAATAATAAAAAATTAGAATCATTTTCTTAATATAGTGGTCCAGGTTTCAAGAGATTAACTTGAGAATTGTTTGTTTTATAAGCAGATCAAAAAAAAAATATTTAATATTTGTCAAAATTATCATATAAAATCATGTTTTATAGTGTTTATAAAGTATCTGCTTAAATGAAATGTATGCAAGTTAATAATAATAAATTAGAATCATTTTCTTAATATAGTGGTCCAGGTTTCAAGAGATTAACTTGAGAATTGTTTGTTTTATAAGCAGATCAAAAAAAAAATATTTAATATTTGTCAAAATTATCATATAAAATCATGTTTTATAGTTTTAATGAAGTATCATCTTAAATAAGATGTATGCAAGTTAATAATAATAAATAAGAATCATTTTCTTAATATAGTGGTCCAGGTTTCAAGAGATTAACTTGATAATTGTTTGTTTTATAAGCAGATCAAAAAATAAATATTTAATATTTGTCAAAATTATCATATAAAATCATGTTTTATAGTTTTAATGAAGTATCTGCTTAAATGAAATGTATGCAAGTTAATAATAAAAAATTAGAATCATTTTCTTAATATAGTGGTCCAGGTTTCAAGAGATTAACTTGAGAATCGTTTGTTTTATAAGCAGATCAAAAAATAAATATTTAATATACGTCAAAATTATCATATAAAATCATGTTTTATAGTGTTTATAAAGTATCTGCTTAAATGAAATGTATGCAAGTTAATAATAATAAATTAAATAATTTAATTAATATTATGGTCAGGGAAGCATTTGAGTAACTTTTAGATACATTGCTATTAATTTTATATCTACAATACCTAATAACCATTACATGTAAATTGCATAAATTCATTATAATCAGTATTCGTTAGTTCATTTTCAAAATTGGATGTTCATACTTTCCCAAAGTTGTATGCATACAAATAAATGTCTCAGCATTCCTTGAGTCATCTGCTGTATTGCCATCTAAAAAAATGTAATCAGTTAAATATATATCATAATTACAGAATGACTCGATAACTCAGTGCTTTATAAGCAGTTTAAAACATGAATTTTTGATATTCGTCAAAATGATCATATAAAATCATGTTTTTTAATGTTTATGAAGTATCAAGTTAAATGAATTGTATGAAAGTTAATTATAGTAAATAAGAATCATTCACTTAGTCCTATTGTCAGGATTTCATGACATTAACATTTTGTTACATAACTATTAATTTTCTATAAATTATATTCTATTATAAGCTCTACACGTACGTTGAATAAAACAATTATTATTATCAGTATCTTCTAGTCCATTTTCATCATAGGATGTTTATATTTTCCAAACTGATAGAATCGCGAATTCATGTCTCACCATGGCTTTCATTGTCTGCTGTATTGCAATCTGAAAATATTGTAGTCAGTTATATATGCGTATAGTTGGAGTAAACAATGTCACTACTACACACCATAATTAGAACGAAAATCTTTATATGATAACTAGTATTTGGAAAATACTGAATATGTCAGTAACGGAAACAATCAAACAATAACTATCTGAACAACTTTATTCTTAATACAAAATATTTAAAAACAATTTTCAGTTAAAACTTAAATGCAAATACCATTGTAAAACAGCAAAGTGATATGAAATATAATCATATAACAGATGATAAGAAATAAAAATTATGATAAGCCATAAAAGATAGTACAAATCTACCAAATTATTTTGTTGAATTTGAATGTAAAATAAATAATACACTCGAACAATAACTTAAATTTTCTTCTATTCAATATGAAAAAAATATAAATTGTATAATTCGTCAAAATTAACATATAAAATAATTTGTTAAAGTTCTTATGAAGTAATAATATCTGGTTAAACAAAACATATGAAAGTTATAAATGTTAAAATGGAATAATTATCATAATATAACAGTCAAGGTTTCAAAACACGTACTTGAGAATAAAATATTTTATAAGCAGTTAAATGTATGAATTTGTTATATTCAACAAAATTATCATATAAATGTAATAAAAATAATATGATTTTTATAGCTAAGACAAATTTTAAGAATGAAAATTAAAAGTTCTCAGGTGTTTAATAATCATTTATTCACTGTATTAACAAATATCTATTGTATCACTACATTAATATTCTATAAATTATATTCAATAACTATTACATGTAAATTGCATAAATTCATTATAATCAGTATTCGTTAGTTTATTTTCAAAATTTGATGTTCATACTTTTCCAGAGTTGTTTGAATACCAAATAATGTTTCAGCATCCCTTGAATATCTGCTGTATTTGGATCTAAAAAAATTTATCCAGTTAAATAAATATAATAATTGGAGAATGACTCGATAACTCAATGTTTTATAAGCAGATCAAAAAATAAATTTTTAATATACGTCAAAATTATCATATAAAATCATGTTTTATAGTTTTAATGAAGTATAATCTTAAATAAGATGTATGCAAGTTAATAATAATAAATAAGAATCATTTTCTTAATATAGTGGTCCAGGTTTCAAGAGATTAACTTGATAATTGTTTGTTTTATAAGCAGATCAAAAAATTAATATTTAATATTTGTCAAAATTATCATATAAAATCATGTTTTATAGTTTTAATGAAGTATCTGCTTAAATGAGATGTATGCAAGTTAATAATAAAAAATTAGAATCATTTTCTTAAAATAGTGGTCCAGGTTTCAAGAGATTAACTTGAGAATTGTTTGTTTTATAAGCAGATCAAAAAAAAAATATTTAATATTTGTCAAAATTATCATATAAAATCATGTTTTATAGTTTTAATGAAAAATCTGCTTAAATGAATTGAATGCAAGTTAATAATAAAAAATTAGAATCATTTTCTTAATATAGTGGTCCAGGTTTCAAGAGATTAACTTGAGAATTGTTTGTTTTATAAGCAGATCAAAAAATAAATTTTTAATATACGTCAAAATTATCATATAAAATCATGTTTTATAGTGTTTATAAAGTATCTGCTTAAATGAAATGTATGCAAGTTAATAATAATAAATTAAATAATTTAATTAATATTATGGTCAGGGAAGCATTTGAGTAACTTTTAGATACATTGCTATTAATTTTATATCAACAATACCTAATAACCATTACATGTAAATTGCATAAATTCATTATAATCAGTATTCGTTAGTTCATTTTCAAAATTGGATGTTCATACTTTCCCAAAGTTGTATGCATACAAATAAATGTCTCAGCATTCCTTGAGTCATCTGCTGTATTGCCATCTAAAAAAATTTAATCAGTTAAATATATATAATAATTAGAGAATGACTCGATAACTCAGTGCTTTATAAGCAGTTTAAAACATGAATTTTTGATATTCGTCAAAATGATCATATAAAATCATGTTTTTTAGTGTTTATGAAGTATCAAGTTAAATGAATTGTATGAAAGTTAATTATAGTAAATAAGAATCATTTACTTAGTCCTATTGTCAGGATTTCATGACATTAACATTTTGTTACATAACTATTAATTTTCTATAAATTATATTCTATTATAAGCTCTACACTTACGTTGAATAAAACAATTATTATTATCAGTATCTTCTAGTCCATTTTCATCATAGGATGTTTATATTTTCCAAACTGATAGAATCGCGAATTCATGTCTCACCATGGCTTTCATTGTCTGCTGTATTGCAATCTGAAAATATTGTAGTCAGTTATATATGCGTATAGTTGGAGTAAACAATGTCACTACTACACACCATAATTAGAACGAAAATCTTTATATGATAACTAGTATTTGGAAAATACTGAATAAGTCAGTAACGGAAACAATCAAACAATAACTATCTGAACAACTTTATTCTTAATACAAAATATTTAAAAACAATTTTCAGTTAAAATTTAAATGCAAATACCATTGTAAAACAGCAAAGTGATATGAAATATAATCATATAACAGATGATAAGAAATAATAATTATGATAAGCCATAAAAGATAGTACAAATCTACCAAATTATTTTGTTGAATTTGAATGTAAAATAAATAATACACTCGAACAATAACTTAAATTTTCTTCTATTCAATATGAAAAAAATATAAATTGTATAATTCGTCAAAATTAACATATAAAATAATTTGTTAAAGTTCTTATGAAGTAATAATATCTGGTTAAACAAAACATATGAAAGTTATAAATCATAAAATGGAATAATTTTCATAATATAACAGTCAAGGTTTCAAAACACGTACTTGAGAATAAAATATTTTATAAGCAGTTAAATGTATGAATTTGTTATATTCAACAAAATTATCATATAAATGTAATAAAAATAATATGATTTTTATAGCTAAGACAAATTTTAAGAATGAAAATTAAAAGTTCTCAGATGTTTAATAATCATTTATTCACTGTATTAACAAATATCTATTGTATCACTACATTAATATTCTATAAATTATATTCAATAACCATTACATGTAAATTGCATAAATTCATTATAATCAGTATTCGTTAGTTTATTTTCAAAATTTGATGTTCATACTTTTCCAGAGTTGTTTGAATACCAAATAATGTTTCAGCATCCCTTGAATATCTGCTGTATTTGGATCTAAAAAAATTTATCCAGTTAAATAAATATAATAATTGGAGAATGACTCGATAACTCAATGTTTTATAAGCAGAACAAAAAATAAATTTTTAATATACGTCAAAATTATCATATAAAATCATGTTTTATAGTTTTAATGAAGTATCTGCTTAAATGAGATGTATGAAAAATAATAATAATAAATTAGAATCATTTTCTTAATATAATGGTCCCGGTTTCAAGAGATTAACTTGATAATTGTTTGTTTTATAAGCAGATCAAAAAATTAATATTTAATATTTGTCAAAATTATCATATAAAATCATGTTTTATAGTTTTAATGAAGTATCTGCTTAAATGAGATGTATGCAAGTTAATAATAATAAATTAGAATCATTTTCTTAATATAGTGGTCCAGGTTTCAAGAGATTAACTTGATAATTGTTTGTTTTATAAGCAGATCAAAAAATAAATATTTAATATTTGTCAAAATTATCATATAAAATCATGTTTTATAGTTTTAATGAAGTATCTGCTTAAATGAGATGTATGCAAGTTAATAATAAAAAATTAGAATCATTTTCTTAATATAGTGGTCCAGGTTTCAAGAGATTAACTTGAGAATTGTTTGTTTTATAAGCAGATCAAAAAAAAAATATTTAATATTTGTCAAAATTATCATATAAAATCATGTTTTATAGTGTTTATAAAGTATCTGCTTAAATGAAATGTATGCAAGTTAATAATAATAAATTAGAATCATTTTCTTAATATAGTGGTCCAGGTTTCAAGAGATTAACTTGATAATTGTTTGTTTTATAAGCAGATCAAAAAATAAATATTTAATATTTGTCAAAATTATGATATAAAATCATGTTTTATAGTTTTAATGAAGTATCTGCTTAAATGAGATGTATGCAAGTTAATAATAAAAAATTAGAATCATTTTCCTTATATAGTGGTCCAGGTTTCAAGAGATTAACTTGAGAATTGTTTGTTTTATAAGCAGATCAAAAAAAAAATATTTAATATTTGTCAAAATTATCATATAAAATCATGTTTTATAGTTTTAATGAAGTATCATCTTAAATAAGATGTATGCAAGTTAATAATAATAAATAAGAATCATTTTCTTAATATAGTGGTCCAGGTTTCAAGAGATTAACTTGATAATTGTTTGTTTTATAAGCAGATCAAAAAATAAATATTTAATATTCGTCAAATTTATCATATAAAATCATGTTTTATAGTTTTAATGAAGTATTTGCTTAAATGAGAAGTATGCAAGTTAATAATAAAAAATTAGAATCATTTTCTTAATATAGTGGTCCAGGTTTCAAGAGATTAACTTGAGAATTGTTTGTTTTATAAGCAGATCAAAAAATAAATATTTAATATTTGTCAAATTTATCATATAAAATCATGTTTTATAGTTTTAATGAAGTATTTGCTTAAATGAGGAGTATGCAAGTTAATAATAAAAAATTAGAATCATTTTCTTAATATAGTGGTCCAGGTTTCAAGAGATTAACTTGATAATTGTTTGTTTTATAAGCAGATCAAAAAATAAATATTTAATATTTGTCAAAATTATCATATAAAATCATGTTTTATAGTTTTAATGAAGTATCTGCTTAAATGAGATGTATGCAAGTTAATAATAAAAAATTAGAATCATTTTCTTAATATAGTGGTCCAGGTTTCAAGAGATTAACTTGAGAATTGTTTGTTTTATAAGCAGATCAAAAAAAAAATATTTAATATTTGTCAAAATTATCATATAAAATCATGTTTTATAGTTTTAATGAAGTATCATCTTAAATAAGATGTATGCAAGTTAATAATAAAAAATTAGAATCATTTTCTTAATATAGTGGTCCAGGTTTCAAGAGATTAACTTGAGAATTGTTTGTTTTATAAGCAGATCAAAAAAAAAATATTTAATATTTGTCAAAATTATCATATAAAATCATGTTTTATAGTGTTTATAAAGTATCTGCTTAAATGAAATGTATGCAAGTTAATAATAATAAATTAGAATCATTTTCTTAATATAGTGGTCCAGGTTTCAAGAGATTAACTTGATAATTGTTTGTTTTATAAGCAGATCAAAAAATAAATATTTAATATTTGTCAAAATTATCATATAAAATCATGTTTTATAGTTTTAATGAAGTATCTGCTTAAATGAGATGTATGCAAGTTAATAATAAAAAATTAGAATCATTTTCTTAATATAGTGGTCCAGGTTTCAAGAGATTAACTTGAGAATTGTTTGTTTTATAAGCAGATCAAAAAATAAATATTTAATATTTGTCAAAATTATCATATAAAATCATGTTTTATATTTTTAATGAAGTATCTGCTTAAATGAGATGTATGCAAGTTAATAATAAAAAATTAGAATCATTTTCTTAATATAGTGGTCCAGGTTTCAAGAGATTAACTTGAGAATTGTTTGTTTCATAAGCAGATCAAAAAAAAAATATTTAATATTTGTCAAAATTATCATATAAAATCATGTTTTATAGTTTTAATGAAGTATCATCTTAAATAAGATGTATGCAAGTTAATAATAATAAATAAGAATCATTTTCTTAATATAGTGGTCCAGGTTTCAAGAGATTAACTTGATAATTGTTTGTTTTATAAGCAGATCAAAAAATAAATATTTAATATTCGTCAAATTTATCATATAAAATCATGTTTTATAGTTTTAATGAAGTATTTGCTTAAATGAGAAGTATGCAAGTTAATAATAAAAAATTAGAATCATTTTCTTAATATAGTGGTCCAGGTTTCAAGAGATTAACTTGAGAATTGTTTGTTTTATAAGCAGATCAAAAAATAAATATTTAATATTTGTCAAAATTATCATATAAAATCATGTTTTATAGTTTTAATGAAAAATCTGCTTAAATGAATTGAATGCAAGTTAATAATAAAAAATTAGAATCATTTTCTTAATATAGTGGTCCAGGTTTCAAGAGATTAACTTGAGAATTGTTTGTTTTATAAGCAGATCAAAAAATAAATTTTTAATATACGTCAAAATTATCATATAAAATCATGTTTTATAGTGTTTATAAAGTATCTGCTTAAATGAAATGTATGCAAGTTAATAATAATAAATTAAATAATTTAATTAATATTATGGTCAGGGAAGCATTTGAGTAACTTTTAGATACATTGCTATTAATTTTATATCAACAATACCTAATAACCATTACATGTAAATTGCATAAATTCATTATAATCAGTATTCGTTAGTTCATTTTCAAAATTGGATGTTCATACTTTCCCAAAGTTGTATGCATACAAATAAATGTCTCAGCATTCCTTGAGTCATCTGCTGTATTGCCATCTAAAAAAATTTAATCAGTTAAATATATATAATAATTAGAGAATGACTCGATAACTCAGTGCTTTATAAGCAGTTTAAAACATGAATTTTTGATATTCGTCAAAATGATCATATAAAATCATGTTTTTTAGTGTTTATGAAGTATCAAGTTAAATGAATTGTATGAAAGTTAATTATAGTAAATAAGAATCATTTACTTAGTCCTATTGTCAGGATTTCATGACATTAACATTTTGTTACATAACTATTAATTTTCTATAAATTATATTCTATTATAAGCTCTACACGTACGTTGAATAAAACAATTATTATTATCAGTATCTTCTAGTCCATTTTCATCATAGGATGTTTATATTTTCCAAACTGATAGAATCGCGAATTCATGTCTCACCATGGCTTTCATTGTCTGCTGTATTGCAATCTGAAAATATTGTAGTCAGTTATATATGCGTATAGTTGGAGTAAACAATGTCACTACTACACACCATAATTAGAACGAAAATCTTTATATGATAACTAGTATTTGGAAAATACTGAATAAGTCAGTAACGGAAACAATCAAACAATAACTATCTGAACAACTTTATTCTTAATACAAAATATTTAAAAACAATTTTCAGTTAAAACTTAAATGCAAATACCATTGTAAAACAGCAAAGTGATATGAAATATAATCATATAACAGATGATAAGAAATAATAATTATGATAAGCCATAAAAGATAGTACAAATCTACCAAATTATTTTGTTGAATTTGAATGTAAAATAAATAATACACTCGAACAATAACTTAAATTTTCTTCTATTCAATATGAAAAAAATATAAATTGTATAATTCGTCAAAATTAACATATAAAATAATTTGTTAAAGTTCTTATGAAGTAATAATATCTGGTTAAACAAAACATATGAAAGTTATAAATCATAAAATGGAATAATTTTCATAATATAACAGTCAAGGTTTCAAAACACGTACTTGAGAATAAAATATTATATAAGCAGTTAAATGTATGAATTTGTTATATTCAACAAAATTATCATATAAATGTAATAAAAATAATATGATTTTTATAGCTAAGACAAATTTTAAGAATGAAAATTAAAAGTTCTCAGATGTTTAATAATCATTTATTCACTGTATTAACAAATATCTATTGTATCACTACATTAATATTCTATAAATTATATTCAATAACCATTACATGTAAATTGCATAAATTCATTATAATCAGTATTCGTTAGTTTATTTTCAAAATTTGATGTTCATACTTTTCCAGAGTTGTTTGAATACCAAATAATGTTTCAGCATCCCTTGAATATCTGCTATATTTGGATCTAAAAAAATTTATCCAGTTAAATAAATATAATAATTGGAGAATGACTCGATAACTCAATGTTTTATAAGCAGATCAAAAAATAAATTTTTAATATACGTCAAAATTATCATATAAAATCATGTTTTATAGTTTTAATGAAGTATCTGCTTAAATGAGATGTATGAAAAATAATAATAATAAATTAGAATCATTTTCTTAATATAATGGTCCCGGTTTCAAGAGATTAACTTGATAATTGTTTGTTTTATAAGCAGATCAAAAAATTAATATTTAATATTTGTCAAAATTATCATATAAAATCATGTTTTATAGTTTTAATGAAGTATCTGCTTAAATGAGATGTATGCAAGTTAATAATAATAAATTAGAATCATTTTCTTAATATAGTGGTCCAGGTTTCAAGAGATTAACTTGATAATTGTTTGTTTTATAAGCAGATCAAAAAATAAATATTTAATATTTGTCAAAATTATCATATAAAATCATGTTTTATAGTTTTAATGAAGTATCTGCTTAAATGAGATGTATGCAAGTTAATAATAAAAAATTAGAATCATTTTCTTAATATAGTGGTCCAGGTTTCAAGAGATTAACTTGATAATTGTTTGTTTTATAAGCAGATCAAAAAATAAATATTTAATATTTGTCAAAATTATCATATAAAATCATGTTTTATAGTTTTAATGAAGTATCTGCTTAAATGAGATGTATGCAAGTTAATAATAAAAAATTAGAATCATTTTCTTAATATAGTGGTCCAGGTTTCAAGAGATTAACTTGAGAATTGTTTGTTTTATAAGCAGATCAAAAAAAAAATATTTAATATTTGTCAAAATTATCATATAAAATCATGTTTTATAGTTTTAATGAAGTATAATCTTAAATAAGATGTATGCAAGTTAATAATAATAAATAAGAATCATTTTCTTAATATAGTGGTCCAGGTTTCAAGAGATTAACTTGATAATTGTTTGTTTTATAAGCAGATCAAAAAATAAATATTTAATATTCGTCAAATTTATCATATAAAATCATGTTTTATAGTTTTAATGAAGTATTTGCTTAAATGAATTGAATGCAAGTTAATAATAAAAAATTAGAATCATTTTCTTAATATAGTGGTCCAGGTTTCAAGAGATTAACTTGATAATTGTTTGTTTTATAAGCAGATCAAAAAATAAATATTTAATATTCGTCAAATTTATCATATAAAATCATGTTTTATAGTTTTAATGAAAAATCTGCTTAAATGAATTGAATGCAAGTTAATAATAAAAAATTAGAATCATTTTCTTAATATAGTGGTCCAGGTTTCAAGAGATTAACTTGAGAATTGTTTGTTTTATAAGCAGATCAAAAAAAAAATATTTAATATTTGTCAAAATTATCATATAAAATCATGTTTTATAGTTTTAATGAAGTATCATCTTAAATAAGATGTATGCAAGTTAATAATAAAAAATTAGAATCATTTTCTTAATATAATGGTCCCGGTTTCAAGAGATTAACTTGATAATTGTTTGTTTTATAAGCAGATCAAAAAATTAATATTTAATATTTGTCAAAATTATCATATAAAATCATGTTTTATAGTTTTAATGAAGTATCTGCTTAAATGAGATGTATGCAAGTTAATAATAATAAATTAGAATCATTTTCTTAATATAGTGGTCCAGGTTTCAAGAGATTAACTTGATAATTGTTTGTTTTATAAGCAGATCAAAAAATAAATATTTAATATTTATCAAAATTATCATATAAAATCATGTTTTATAGTTTTAATGAAGTATCATCTTAAATAAGATGTATGCAAGTTAATAATAAAAAATTAGAATCATTTTCTTAATATAGTGGTCCAGGTTTCAAGAGATTAACTTGAGAATTGTTTGTTTTATAAGCAGATCAAAAAAAAAATATTTAATATTTGTCAAAATTATCATATAAAATCATGTTTTATAGTGTTTATAAAGTATCTGCTTAAATGAAATGTATGCAAGTTAATAATAATAAATTAAATAATTTAATTAATATTATGGTCAGGGAAGCATTTGAGTAACTTTTAGATACATTGCTATTAATTTTATATCAACAATACCTAATAACCATTACACGTTCATTGCATAAATTCTTTATAATCAGTATCTTTTAGTTCATTTTCAACATTGGATGTTCATACTTTCCCAAAGTTGTTTGAATACCAAATAATGTTTCAGCATCCCTTGAATATCTGCTGTATTTGGATCTAAAAAAATTTATCCAGTTAAATAAATATAATAATTGGAGAATGACTCGATAACTCAATGTTTTATAAGCAGATCAAAAAATAAATTTTTAATATACGTCAAAATTATCATATAAAATCATGTTTTATAGTTTTAATGAAGTATCTGCTTAAATGAGATGTATGAAAAATAATAATAATAAATTAGAATCATTTTCTTAATATAATGGTCCCGGTTTCAAGATATTAACTTGATAATTGTTTGTTTTATAAGCAGATCAAAAAATTAATATTTAATATTTGTCAAAATTATCATATAAAATCATATTTTATAGTTTTAATGAAGTATCTGCTTAAATGAGATGTATGCAAGTTAATAATAATAAATTAGAATCATTTTCTTAATATAGTGGTCCAGGTTTCAAGAGATTAACTTGATAATTGTTTGTTTTATAAGCAGATCAAAAAATATATATTTAATATTCGTCAAAATTATCATATAAAATCATGTTTTATAGTTTTAATGAAAAATCTGCTTAAATGAATTGAATGCAAGTTAATAATAAAAAATTAGAATCATTTTCTTAATATAGTGGTCCAGGTTTCAAGAGATTAACTTGAGAATTGTTTGTTTTATAAGCAGATCAAAAAATTAATATTTAATATTTGTCAAAATTATCATATAAAATCATGTTTATAGTTTTAATGAAGTATCTGCTTAAATGAGATGTATGCAAGTTAATAATAATAAATTAGAATCATTTTCTTAATATAGTGGTCCAGGTTTCAAGAGATAAACTTGATAATTGTTTGTTTTATAAGCAGATCAAAAAATAAATATTTAATATTTGTCAAAATTATCATATAAAGTCATGTTTTATAGTTTTAATGAAGTATCTGCTTAAATGAGATGTATGCAAGTTAATAATAAAAAATTAGAATCATTTTCTTAATATAGTGGTCCAGGTTTCAAGAGATTAACTTGAGAATTGTTTGTTTTATAAGCAGATCAAAAAAAAAATATTTAATATTTGTCAAAATTATCATATAAAATCATGTTTTATACTGTTTATAAAGTATCTGCTTAAATGAAATGTATGCAAGTTAATAATAATAAATTAAATAATTTAATTAATATTATGGTCAGGGAAGCATTTGAGTAACTTTTAGATACATTGCTATTAATTTTATATCAACAATACCTAATAACCATTACACGTTCATTGCATAAATTCTTTATAATCAGTATCTTTTAGTTCATTTTCAACATTGGATGTTCATACTTTCCCAAAGTTGTATGCATACAAATAAATGTCTCAGCATTCCTTGAGTCATCTGCTGTATTGCCATCTAAAAAAATTTAATCAGTTAAATATATATAATAATTAGAGAATGACTCGATAACTCAGTGCTTTATAAGCAGTTTAAAACATGAATTTTTGATATTCGTCAAAATGATCATATAAAATCATGTTTTTTAGTGTTTATGAAGTATCAAGTTAAATGAATTGTATGAAAGTTAATTATAGTAAATAAGAATCATTTACTTAGTCCTATTGTCAGGATTTCATGACATTAACATTTTGTTACATAACTATTAATTTTCTATAAATTATATTCTATTATAAGCTCTACACGTACGTTGAATAAAACAATTATTATTATCAGTATCTTCTAGTCCATTTTCATCATAGGATGTTTATATTTTCCAAACTGATAGAATCGCGAATTCATGTCTCACCATGGCTTTCATTGTCTGCTGTATTGCAATCTGAAAATATTGTAGTCAGTTATATATGCGTATAGTTGGAGTAAACAATGTCACTACTACACACCATAATTAGAACGAAAATCTTTATATGATAACTAGTATTTGGAAAATACTGAATAAGTCAGTAACGGAAACAATCAAACAATAACTATCTGAACAACTTTATTCTTAATACAAAATATTTAAAAACAATTTTCAGTTAAAACTTAAATGCAAATACCATTGTAAAACAGCAAAGTGATATGAAATATAATCATATAACAGATGATAAGAAATAATAATTATGATAAGCCATAAAAGATAGTACAAATCTACCAAATTATTTTGTTGAATTTGAATGTAAAATAAATAATACACTCGAACAATAACTTAAATTTTCTTCTATTCAATATGAAAAAAATATAAATTGTATAATTCGTCAAAATTAACATATAAAATAATTTGTTAAAGTTCTTATGAAGTAATAATATCTGGTTAAACAAAACATATGAAAGTTATAAATCATAAAATGGAATAATTTTCATAATATAACAGTCAAGGTTTCAAAACACGTACTTGAGAATAAAATATTATATAAGCAGTTAAATGTATGAATTTGTTATATTCAACAAAATTATCATATAAATGTAATAAAAATAATATGATTTTTATAGCTAAGACAAATTTTAAGAATGAAAATTAAAAGTTCTCAGATGTTTAATAATCATTTATTCACTGTATTAACAAATATCTATTGTATCACTACATTAATATTCTATAAATTATATTCAATAACCATTACATGTAAATTGCATAAATTCATTATAATCAGTATTCGTTAGTTTATTTTCAAAATTTGATGTTCATACTTTTCCAGAGTTGTTTGAATACCAAATAATGTTTCAGCATCCCTTGAATATCTGCTATATTTGGATCTAAAAAAATTTATCCAGTTAAATAAATATAATAATTGGAGAATGACTCGATAACTCAATGTTTTATAAGCAGATCAAAAAATAAATTTTTAATATACGTCAAAATTATCATATAAAATCATGTTTTATAGTTTTAATGAAGTATCTGCTTAAATGAGATGTATGAAAAATAATAATAATAAATTAGAATCATTTTCTTAATATAATGGTCCCGGTTTCAAGAGATTAACTTGATAATTGTTTGTTTTATAAGCAGATCAAAAAATTAATATTTAATATTTGTCAAAATTATCATATAAAATCATGTTTTATAGTTTTAATGAAGTATCTGCTTAAATGAGATGTATGCAAGTTAATAATAATAAATTAGAATCATTTTCTTAATATAGTGGTCCAGGTTTCAAGAGATTAACTTGATAATTGTTTGTTTTATAAGCAGATCAAAAAATAAATATTTAATATTTGTCAAAATTATCATATAAAATCATGTTTTATAGTTTTAATGAAGTATCTGCTTAAATGAGATGTATGCAAGTTAATAATAAAAAATTAGAATCATTTTCTTAATATAGTGGTCCAGGTTTCAAGAGATTAACTTGATAATTGTTTGTTTTATAAGCAGATCAAAAAATAAATATTTAATATTTGTCAAAATTATCATATAAAATCATGTTTTATAGTTTTAATGAAGTATCTGCTTAAATGAGATGTATGCAAGTTAATAATAAAAAATTAGAATCATTTTCTTAATATAGTGGTCCAGGTTTCAAGAGATTAACTTGAGAATTGTTTGTTTTATAAGCAGATCAAAAAAAAAATATTTAATATTTGTCAAAATTATCATATAAAATCATGTTTTATAGTTTTAATGAAGTATAATCTTAAATAAGATGTATGCAAGTTAATAATAATAAATAATTATCATTTTCTTAATATAGTGGTCCAGGTTTCAAGAGATTAACTTGATAATTGTTTGTTTTATAAGCAGATCAAAAAATAAATATTTAATATTCGTCAAATTTATCATATAAAATCATGTTTTATAGTTTTAATGAAGTATTTGCTTAAATGAATTGAATGCAAGTTAATAATAAAAAATTAGAATCATTTTCTTAATATAGTGGTCAGGGAAGCATTTGAGTAACTTTTAGATACATTGCTATTAATTTTATATCAACAATACCTAATAACCATTACACGTTCATTGCATAAATTCTTTATAATCAGTATCTTTTAGTTCATTTTCAACATTGGATGTTCATACTTTCCCAAAGTTGTATGCATACAAATAAATGTCTCAGCATTCCTTGAGTCATCTGCTGTATTGCCATCTAAAAAAATTTAATCAGTTAAATATATATAATAATTAGAGAATGACTCGATAACTCAGTGCTTTATAAGCAGTTTAAAACATGAATTTTTGATATTCGTCAAAATGATCATATAAAATCATGTTTTTTAGTGTTTATGAAGTATCAAGTTAAATGAATTGTATGAAAGTTAATTATAGTAAATAAGAATCATTTACTTAGTCCCATTGTCAGGATTTCATGACATTAACATTTTGTTACATAACTATTAATTTTCTATAAATTATATTCTATTATAAGCTCTACACGTACGTTGAATAAAACAATTATTATTATCAGTATCTTCTAGTCCATTTTCATCATAGGATGTTTATATTTTCCAAACTGATAGAATCGCGAATTCATGTCTCACCATGGCTTTCATTGTCTGCTGTATTGCAATCTGAAAATATTGTAGTCAGTTATATATGCGTATAGTTGGAGTAAACAATGTCACTACTACACACCATAATTAGAACGAAAATCTTTATATGATAACTAGTATTTGGAAAATACTGAATAAGTCAGTAACGGAAACAATCAAACAATAACTATCTGAACAACTTTATTCTTAATACAAAATATTTAAAAACAATTTTCAGTTAAAACTTAAATGCAAATACCATTGTAAAACAGCAAAGTGATATGAAATATAATCATATAACAGATGATAAGAAATAATAATTATGATAAGCCATAAAAGATAGTACAAATCTACCAAATTATTTTGTTGAATTTGAATGTAAAATAAATAATACACTCGAACAATAACTTAAATTTTCTTCTATTCAATATGAAAAAAATATAAATTGTATAATTCGTCAAAATTAACATATAAAATAATTTGTTAAAGTTCTTATGAAGTAATAATATCTGGTTAAACAAAACATATGAAAGTTATAAATCATAAAATGGAATAATTTTCATAATATAACAGTCAAGGTTTCAAAACACGTACTTGAGAATAAAATATTTTATAAGCAGTTAAATGTATGAATTTGTTATATTCAACAAAATTATCATATAAATGTAATAAAAATAATATGATTTTTATAGCTAAGACAAATTTTAAGAATGAAAATTAAAAGTTCTCAGGTGTTTAATAATCATTTATTCACTGTATTAACAAATATCTATTGTATCACTACATTAATATTCTATAAATTATATTCAATAACCATTACATGTAAATTGCATAAATTCATTATAATCAGTATTCGTTAGTTTATTTTCAAAATTTGATGTTCATACTTTTCCAGAGTTGTTTGAATACCAAATAATGTTTCAGCATCCCTTGAATATCTGCTGTATTTGGATCTAAAAAAATTTATCCAGTTAAATAAATATAATAATTGGAGAATGACTCGATAACTCAATGTTTTATAAGCAGATCAAAAAATAAATTTTTAATATACGTCAAAATTATCATATAAAATCATGTTTTATAGTTTTAATGAAGTATCTGCTTAAATGAGATGTATGAAAAATAATAATAATAAATTAAAATCATTTTCTTAATATTATGGTCCCGGTTTCAAGAGATTAACTTGATAATTGTTTGTTTTATAAGCAGATCAAAAAATTAATATTTAATATTTGTCAAAATTATCATATAAAATCATGTTTTATAGTTTTAATGAAGTATCTGCTTAAATGAGATGTATGCAAGTTAATAATAATAAATTAGAATCATTTTCTTAATATAGTGGTCCAGGTTTCAAGAGATTAACTTGATAATTGTTTGTTTTATAAGCAGATCAAAAAATAAATATTTAATATTTGTCAAAATTATCATATAAAATCATGTTTTATAGTTTTAATGAAAAATCTGCTTAAATGAATTGAATGCAAGTTAATAATAAAAAATTAGAATCATTTTCTTAATATAGTGGTCCAGGTTTCAAGAGATTAACTTGAGAATTGTTTGTTTTATAAGCAGATCAAAAAATAAATATTTAATATTTGTCAAAATTATCATATTTAATCATGTTTTATAGTTTTAATGAAAAATCTGCTTAAATGAATTGAATGCAAGTTAATAATAAAAAATTAGAATCATTTTCTTAATATAGTGGTCAGGGAAGCATTTGAGTAACTTTTAGATACATTGCTATTAATTTTATATCAACAATACCTAATAACCATTACACGTTCATTGCATAAATTCTTTATAATCAGTATCTTTTAGTTCATTTTCAACATTGGATGTTCATACTTTCCCAAAGTTGTATGCATACAAATAAATGTCTCAGCATTCCTTGAGTCATCTGCTGTATTGCCATCTAAAAAAATTTAATCAGTTAAATATATATAATAATTAGAGAATGACTCGATAACTCAGTGCTTTATAAGCAGTTTAAAACATGAATTTTTGATATTCGTCAAAATGATCATATAAAATCATGTTTTTTAGTGTTTATGAAGTATCAAGTTAAATGAATTGTATGAAAGTTAATTATAGTAAATAAGAATCATTTACTTAGTCCCATTGTCAGGATTTCATGACATTAACATTTTGTTACATAACTATTAATTTTCTATAAATTATATTCTATTATAAGCTCTACACGTACGTTGAATAAAACAATTATTATTATCAGTATCTTCTAGTCCATTTTCATCATAGGATGTTTATATTTTCCAAACTGATAGAATCGCGAATTCATGTCTCACCATGGCTTTCATTGTCTGCTGTATTGCAATCTGAAAATATTGTAGTCAGTTATATATGCGTATAGTTGGAGTAAACAATGTCACTACTACACACCATAATTAGAACGAAAATCTTTATATGATAACTAGTATTTGGAAAATACTGAATAAGTCAGTAACGGAAACAATCAAACAATAACTATCTGAACAACTTTATTCTTAATACAAAATATTTAAAAACAATTTTCAGTTAAAACTTAAATGCAAATACCATTGTAAAACAGCAAAGTGATATGAAATATAATCATATAACAGATGATAAGAAATAATAATTATGATAAGCCATAAAAGATAGTACAAATCTACCAAATTATTTTGTTGAATTTGAATGTAAAATAAATAATACACTCGAACAATAACTTAAATTTTCTTCTATTCAATATGAAAAAAATATAAATTGTATAATTCGTCAAAATTAACATATAAAATAATTTGTTAAAGTTCTTATGAAGTAATAATATCTGGTTAAACAAAACATATGAAAGTTATAAATCATAAAATGGAATAATTTTCATAATATAACAGTCAAGGTTTCAAAACACGTACTTGAGAATAAAATATTTTATAAGCAGTTAAATGTATGAATTTGTTATATTCAACAAAATTATCATATAAATGTAATAAAAATAATATGATTTTTATAGCTAAGACAAATTTTAAGAATGAAAATTAAAAGTTCTCAGGTGTTTAATAATCATTTATTCACTGTATTAACAAATATCTATTGTATCACTACATTAATATTCTATAAATTATATTCAATAACCATTACATGTAAATTGCATAAATTCATTATAATCAGTATTCGTTAGTTTATTTTCAAAATTTGATGTTCATACTTTTCCAGAGTTGTTTGAATACCAAATAATGTTTCAGCATCCCTTGAATATCTGCTGTATTTGGATCTAAAAAAATTTATCCAGTTAAATAAATATAATAATTGGAGAATGACTCGATAACTCAATGTTTTATAAGCAGATCAAAAAATAAATTTTTAATATACGTCAAAATTATCATATAAAATCATGTTTTATAGTTTTAATGAAGTATCTGCTTAAATGAGATGTATGAAAAATAATAATAATAAATTAAAATCATTTTCTTAATATTATGGTCCCGGTTTCAAGAGATTAACTTGATAATTGTTTGTTTTATAAGCAGATCAAAAAATTAATATTTAATATTTGTCAAAATTATCATATAAAATCATGTTTTATAGTTTTAATGAAGTATCTGCTTAAATGAGATGTATGCAAGTTAATAATAATAAATTAGAATCATTTTCTTAATATAGTGGTCCAGGTTTCAAGAGATTAACTTGATAATTGTTTGTTTTATAAGCAGATCAAAAAATAAATATTTAATATTTGTCAAAATTATCATATAAAATCATGTTTTATAGTTTTAATGAAAAATCTGCTTAAATGAATTGAATGCAAGTTAATAATAAAAAATTAGAATCATTTTCTTAATATAGTGGTCCAGGTTTCAAGAGATTAACTTGAGAATTGTTTGTTTTATAAGCAGATCAAAAAATAAATATTTAATATTTGTCAAAATTATCATATTTAATCATGTTTTATAGTTTTAATGAAAAATCTGCTTAAATGAATTGAATGCAAGTTAATAATAAAAAATTAGAATCATTTTCTTAATATAGTGGTCAGGGAAGCATTTGAGTAACTTTTAGATACATTGCTATTAATTTTATATCAACAATACCTAATAACCATTACACGTTCATTGCATAAATTCTTTATAATCAGTATCTTTTAGTTCATTTTCAACATTGGATGTTCATACTTTCCCAAAGTTGTATGCATACAAATAAATGTCTCAGCATTCCTTGAGTCATCTGCTGTATTGCCATCTAAAAAAATTTAATCAGTTAAATATATATAATAATTAGAGAATGACTCGATAACTCAGTGCTTTATAAGCAGTTTAAAACATGAATTTTTGATATTCGTCAAAATGATCATATAAAATCATGTTTTTTAGTGTTTATGAAGTATCAAGTTAAATGAATTGTATGAAAGTTAATTATAGTAAATAAGAATCATTTACTTAGTCCCATTGTCAGGATTTCATGACATTAACATTTTGTTACATAACTATTAATTTTCTATAAATTATATTCTATTATAAGCTCTACACGTACGTTGAATAAAACAATTATTATTATCAGTATCTTCTAGTCCATTTTCATCATAGGATGTTTATATTTTCCAAACTGATAGAATCGCGAATTCATGTCTCACCATGGCTTTCATTGTCTGCTGTATTGCAATCTGAAAATATTGTAGTCAGTTATATATGCGTATAGTTGGAGTAAACAATGTCACTACTACACACCATAATTAGAACGAAAATCTTTATATGATAACTAGTATTTGGAAAATACTGAATAAGTCAGTAACGGAAACAATCAAACAATAACTATCTGAACAACTTTATTCTTAATACAAAATATTTAAAAACAATTTTCAGTTAAAACTTAAATGCAAATACCATTGTAAAACAGCAAAGTGATATGAAATATAATCATATAACAGATGATAAGAAATAATAATTATGATAAGCCATAAAAGATAGTACAAATCTACCAAATTATTTTGTTGAATTTGAATGTAAAATAAATAATACACTCGAACAATAACTTAAATTTTCTTCTATTCAATATGAAAAAAATATAAATTGTATAATTCGTCAAAATTAACATATAAAATAATTTGTTAAAGTTCTTATGAAGTAATAATATCTGGTTAAACAAAACATATGAAAGTTATAAATCATAAAATGGAATAATTTTCATAATATAACAGTCAAGGTTTCAAAACACGTACTTGAGAATAAAATATTTTATAAGCAGTTAAATGTATGAATTTGTTATATTCAACAAAATTATCATATAAATGTAATAAAAATAATATGATTTTTATAGCTAAGACAAATTTTAAGAATGAAAATTAAAAGTTCTCAGGTGTTTAATAATCATTTATTCACTGTATTAACAAATATCTATTGTATCACTACATTAATATTCTATAAATTATATTCAATAACCATTACATGTAAATTGCATAAATTCATTATAATCAGTATTCGTTAGTTTATTTTCAAAATTTGATGTTCATACTTTTCCAGAGTTGTTTGAATACCAAATAATGTTTCAGCATCCCTTGAATATCTGCTGTATTTGGATCTAAAAAAATTTATCCAGTTAAATAAATATAATAATTGGAGAATGACTCGATAACTCAATGTTTTATAAGCAGATCAAAAAATAAATTTTTAATATACGTCAAAATTATCATATAAAATCATGTTTTATAGTTTTAATGAAGTATCTGCTTAAATGAGATGTATGAAAAATAATAATAATAAATTAAAATCATTTTCTTAATATTATGGTCCCGGTTTCAAGAGATTAACTTGATAATTGTTTGTTTTATAAGCAGATCAAAAAATTAATATTTAATATTTGTCAAAATTATCATATAAAATCATGTTTTATAGTTTTAATGAAGTATCTGCTTAAATGAGATGTATGCAAGTTAATAATAATAAATTAGAATCATTTTCTTAATATAGTGGTCCAGGTTTCAAGAGATTAACTTGATAATTGTTTGTTTTATAAGCAGATCAAAAAATAAATATTTAATATTTGTCAAAATTATCATATAAAATCATGTTTTATAGTTTTAATGAAAAATCTGCTTAAATGAATTGAATGCAAGTTAATAATAAAAAATTAGAATCATTTTCTTAATATAGTGGTCCAGGTTTCAAGAGATTAACTTGAGAATTGTTTGTTTTATAAGCAGATCAAAAAATAAATATTTAATATTTGTCAAAATTATCATATTTAATCATGTTTTATAGTTTTAATGAAAAATCTGCTTAAATGAATTGAATGCAAGTTAATAATAAAAAATTA
>NW_026869996.1:10498309-10619940 GCF_020882245.1 Rhopalosiphum padi | reverse complement strand
TATGATTTTTTCACGAATTTTATGGATTTTAACCACTTTTTAATGTAGTTAATGACGATATATAATGATTTTTCACGAATTTTATGGATTTTTACCAATTTTCAATGTAGTTAATGACGATTTTTAATGATTTTTCACGAATTTTATGGATTTTAACCTGTTTTTAATGTAGTAAATGACGATATATAATGATTTTTCACGAATTTTATGGATTTTTTACCACTTTTTAAAGTAATTTATGACGATTTTAAATGATTTTTTCACGAATTTTATGGGTTTTTACCACTTTTTAATGTACTAATTGAGTATTTTAAATGATTTTTGAGGGTATTTTATGGAGGTAGTGAGGTCATTTATGGACTTTTTAAGGAATTTTATGGATTTTTAGCGCTCTTTTGTGGATTAATTGAAGAAATTTATGAATTTTCACCAATTTTTAATGTAGTTAATGACGATTTTTAATGATTTTTCACGAATTTTATGGATTTTCACCAGTTTTTAATGTAGTTAATAACGATTTTTAATGATTTTTCACGAATTTTATGGATTTTTACTACTTTTTAATGTACTAATTGAGTATTTTAAATGATTTTTGAGGGTATTTTATGGAGGTAGTGAGGTCATTTATGGACTTTTTAAGGAATTTTATGGATTTTTAGCGCTCTTTTGTGGATTAATTGAAGAAATTTATGAATTTTCACCGATTTTTAATGTAGGTAATGACGATTTTTAATGATTTTTCAGGAATTTTTATGGATTTTTACCAATTTTCAATGTAGTTATTGACGATTTTTAATGATTTTTCACGAATTTTATGGATTTTAACCACTTTTTAATGTAGTTAATGACGATATATAATGATTTTTCACGAATTTTATGGATTTTTTACCAATTTTCAATGTAGTTAATGACGATTATTAATGATTTTTCACGAATTTTATGGATTTTAAACCACTTTTTAATGTAGTTAATGACGATATATAATGATTTTTCACGAATTTTATGGATTTTTAACCACTTTTTAATGTAGTTAATGACGATTTTTAATGATTTTTCACGAATTTTATGGATTTTCACCACTTTTTAATGTAGTTTATGACGATTTTTAATGATTTTTGAGGGTATTTTATGGAGGTACTGAGGTCATTTATGGACTTTTTAAGGAATTTTATGGATTTTTAGCGCTCTTTTGTGGATTAATTGAAGAAATTTATGAATTTTCACCAATTTTTAATGTAGTTAATGACGATTTTTAATGATTTTTCACGAATTTTATGGATTTTTAACCACTTTTTAATGTAGTTAATGACGATATATAATGATTTTTCACGAATTTTATGGATTTTCACCACTTTTTAATGTAGTTAATGACGATTTTTAATGATTTTTCACGAATTTTATGGATTTTTTACTAATTTTTAATGTACTAATTGAGTATTTTTAATGATTTTTCACGAATTTTATGGAATTTTACCAATTTTCAATGTAGTTAATGACGATTTTTAATGATTTTTCACGAATTTTATGGATTTTAACCACTTTTTAATGTAGTTAATGACGATTTTTAATGATTTTTCACGAATTTTTTGGATTTTTACCACTTTTTAATGTAGTTAATGACAATTTTTAATGATTTTTCAGGAATTTTATGGATTTTCACCACTTTTTAATGTACTAATTGAGTATTTTTAATGATTTTTGAGGGTATTTTATGGAGATAGTGAGTACATTTATGGACTTTTTAAGGAATTTTATGAATTTTTAGCACTCTTTTGTAGATTAATTGAAGAAATTTATGAATTTTCACCGATTTTTAATGTAGTTAATGACGATTTTTAATGATTTTTCACGAATTTTATGGATTTTTACCACTTTTTAATGTACTAATTGAGTATTTTTAATGAAATTGAGGTTATTTTATGGAGGTAGTGACGTTATTTATGGACTTTTTAAGGAATTTTATGGATTTTTAACGCTCTTTTGTGGATTAATTGAAGAAATTTATGAATTTTCACCGATTTTTAATGTAGTTTATGACGATTTTTAAAGATTTTTCACGAAATTTATGAATTTTCACCGATTTTTAATGTAGGTTATGACGATTTTTAATGATTCTTCACGAATTTTTATGGATTTTTACCAATTTTCAATGTAGTTTATTGACGATTTTTAATGATTTTTCACGAATTTTATGGATTTTAACCACTTTTTAATGTAGTTAATGACGATATATAACGATTTTTCACGAATTTTATGGATTTTTACCAATTTTCAATGTAGTTAATGACGATTTTTAATGATTTTTCACGAATTTTATGGATTTTAACCTGTTTTTAATGTAGTAAATGACGATATATAATGACTTTTCACGAATTTTATGGATTTTTACCACTTTTTAAAGTAGTTTATGACGATTTTAAATAATTTTTCACGAATATTATGGGTTTTTACCACTTTTTAATGTACTAATTGAATATTTTAAATGATTTTTGAGGGTAATTTTATGGAGGTAGTGAGGTCATTTATGGACTTTTTAAGGAATTTTATGGATTTTTAGCGCTCTTTTGTGGATTAATTGAAGAAATTTATGAATTTTCACCAATTTTTAATGTAGTTAATGACGATTTTTAAAGATTTTTCACGAATTTTATGGATTTTTACCACTTTTTAATGTAGTTAATGACGATTTTTAATGATTTTTCACGAATTTTATGGATTTTCACCAGTTTTTAATGTAGTTAATGACGATTTTTAATGATTTTTCACGAATTTTATGGATTTTTACTACTTTTTAATGTACTAATTGAGTATTTTAAATGATTTTTGAGGGTATTTTATGGAGGTAGTGAGGTCATTTATGGACTTTTTAAGGAATTTTATGGATTTTTAGCGCTCTTTTGTGGATTAATTGAAGAATTTTATGAATTTTTACTGATTTTTAATGTAGGTAATGACGATTTTTAATGATTTTTCAGGAATTTTTATGGATTTTTACCAATTTTCAATGTAGTTATTGACGATTTTTAATGATTTTTCACAAATTTTATGGATTTTAACCACTTTTTAATGTAGTTAATGACGATATATAATGATTTTTCACGAATTTTATGGATTTTTACCAATTTTCAATGTAGTTAATGACGATTTTGAATGATTTTTCACGAATTTTATGGATTTTAAACCACTTTTTAATGTAGTTAATGACGATATATAATGATTTTTCACGAATTTTATGGATTTTAACCTCTTTTTAATGTAGTTAATGACGATTTTAATGATTTTTCACGAATTTTATGGATTTTTACCACTTTTTAATGTAGTTAATGACGATTTTTAATGATTTTTCACGAATTTTATGGATTTTTTACCAATTTTCAATGTAGTTAATGACGATTTTGAATGATTTTTCACGAATTTTATGGATTTTAACCACTTTTTAATGTAGTTAATGACGATATATAATGATTTTTCACGAATTTTATGGATTTTCACAACTTTTTAATATAGTTAATGACGATTTATAATGATTTTTCACGAATATTAATGATTTTTCACGAATTTTATGGAATTTTACCTCTTTTTAATGTAGTTAATGACGATTTTTAATGATTTTTCACGAATTTTTTGGAGTTTTACCACTTTTAAATGTACTAATTGAGTATTTTTAATGATTTTTGAGGGTATTTTATGGAGGTAGTGAGGTCATTTATGGACTTTTTAAGGAATTTTATGGATTTTTTAGCGCTCTTTTGTGGATTAATTGAAGAAATTTATGAATTTTCACCGATTTTTAATGTAGGTAATGACGATTTTTAATGATTTTTCACGAATTTTATGGATTTTCACCACTTTTTAATGTAGTTTATGACGATTTTATTGATTTTTGAGGGTATTTTATGGAGGTAGTGAGGTCATTTATGGACTTTTTAAGGAATTTTATGGATTTTTAGCGCTCTTTTGTGGATTAATTGAAGAAATTTATGAATTTTCACCAATTTTTAATGTAGTTAATGACGATTTTTAATGATTTTTCACGAATTTTATGGATTTTAACCACTTTTTAATGTAGTTAATGACGATATATAATGATTTTTCACGAATTTTATGGATTTTAACCACTTTTTAATGTATTTAATGACGATTTTTACTGATTTTTCACGAATTTTATGGATTTTCACCACTTTTTAATGTATTAAATGACGATTTTTAATGATTTTTCACGAATTTTATGGATTTTAACCACTTTTTAATGTAGTTAATGACGATTTTTAATGATTTTTCACGAATTTTTTGGATTTTTACCACTTTTTAATGTAGTTAATGACAATTTTTAATGATTTTTCAGGAATTTTATGGATTTTCACCACTTTTTAATGTACTAATTGAGTATTTTTAATGATTTTTGAGGGTATTTTATGGAGATAGTGAGTACATTTATGGACTTTTTAAGGAATTTTATGAATTTTTAGCACTCTTTTGTAGATTAATTGAAGAAATTTATGAATTTTCACCGATTTTTAATGTAGTTAATGACGATTTTTAATGATTTTTCACGAATTTTATGGATTTTTACCACTTTTTAATGTACTAATTGAGTATTTTTAATGAAATTGAGGTTATTTTATGGAGGTAGTGACGTTATTTATGGACTTTTTAAGGAATTTTATGGATTTTTAACGCTCTTTTGTGGATTAATTGAAGAAATTTATGAATTTTCACCGATTTTTAATGTAGTTTATGACGATTTTTAAAGATTTTTCACGAAATTTATGAATTTTCACCGATTTTTAATGTAGGTTATGACGATTTTTAATGATTCTTCACGAATTTTTATGGATTTTTACCAATTTTCAATGTAGTTATTGACGATTTTTAATGATTTTTCACGAATTTTATGGATTTTAACCACTTTTTAATGTAGTTAATGACGATATATAACGATTTTTCACGAATTTTATGGATTTTTACCAATTTTCAATGTAGTTAATGACGATTTTTAATGATTTTTCACGAATTTTATGGATTTTAACCTGTTTTTAATGTAGTAAATGACGATATATAATGACTTTTCACGAATTTTACGGATTTTTACCACTTTTTAAAGTAGTTTACGACGATTTTAAATGATTTTTCACGAATTTTATGGGTTTTTACCACTTTTTAATGTACTAATTGAATATTTTAAATGATTTTTGAGGGTATTTTATGGAGGTAGTGAGGTCATTTATGGACTTTTTAAGGAATTTTATGGATTTTTAGCGCTCTTTTGTGGATTAATTGAAGAAATTTATGAATTTTCACCGATTTTTAATGTAGTTAATGACGATTTTTAAAGATTTTTCACGAATTTTATGGATTTTTACCACTTTTTAATGTAGTTAATGACGATTTTTAATGATTTTTCACGAATTTTATGGATTTTCACCAGTTTTTAATTTAGTTAATGACGATTTTTAATGATTTTTCACGAATTTTATGGATTTTTACTACTTTTTAATGTACTAATTGAGTATTTTAAATGATTTTTGAGGGTATTTTATGGAGGTAGTGAGGTCATTTATGGACTTTTTAAGGAATTTTATGGATTTTTAGCGCTCTTTTGTGGATTAATTGAAGAAATTTATGAATTTTCACTGATTTTTAATGTAGGTAATGACGATTTTTAATGATTTTTCAGGAATTTTTATGGATTTTTACCAATTTTCAATGTAGTTATTGACGATTTTTAATGATTTTTCACGAATTTTATGGATTTTAACCACTTTTTAATGTAGTTAATGACGATATATAATGATTTTTCACGAATTTTATGGATTTTTACCAATTTTCAATGTAGTTAATGACGATTTTGAATGATTTTTCACGAATTTTATGGATTTTAACCACTTTTTAATGTAATTAATGACGATATATAATGATTTTTCACGAATTTTATGGATTTTAACCTCTTTTTAATGTAGTTAATGACGATTTTTAATGATTTTTCACGAATTTTATGGATTTTTACCACTTTTTAATGTAGTTAATGACGATTTTTAATGATTTTTCACGAATTTTATGGATTTTCACAACTTTTTAATATAGTTAATGACGATTTATAATGATTTTTCACGAATATTAATGATTTTTCACGAATTTTATGGAATTTTACCAATTTTCAATGTAGTTAATGACGATTTTTAATGATTTTTCACGAATTTTATGGATTTTAACCACTTTTTAATGTAGTTAATGACGATTTTTAATGATTTTTCACGAATTTTTTGGATTTTTACCACTTTTTAATGTAGTTAATGACAATTTTTAATGATTTTTCAGGAATTTTATGGATTTTCACCACTTTTTAATGTACTAATTGAGTATTTTTAATGATTTTTGAGGGTATTTTATGGAGATAGTGAGTACATTTATGGACTTTTTAAGGAATTTTATGAATTTTTAGCACTCTTTTGTAGATTAATTGAAGAAATTTATGAATTTTCACCAATTTTTAATGTAGTTAATGACGATTTTTAATGATTTTTCACGAATTTTATGGATTTTTACCACTTTTTAATGTACTAATTGAGTATTTTTAATGAAATTGAGGTTATTTTATGGAGGTAGTGACGTTATTTATGGACTTTTTAAGGAATTTTATGGATTTTTAACGCTCTTTTGTGGATTAATTGAAGAAATTTATGAATTTTCACCGATTTTTAATGTAGTTTATGACGATTTTTAAAGATTTTTCACGAAATTTATGAATTTTCACCGATTTTTAATGTAGGTTATGACGATTTTTAATGATTCTTCACGAATTTTTATGGATTTTTACCAATTTTCAATGTAGTTATTGACGATTTTTAATGATTTTTCACGAATTTTATGGATTTTAACCACTTTTTAATGTAGTTAATGACGATATATAACGATTTTTCACGAATTTTATGGATTTTTACCAATTTTCAATGTAGTTAATGACGATTTTTAATGATTTTTCACGAATTTTATGGATTTTAACCTGTTTTTAATGTAGTAAATGACGATATATAATGACTTTTCACGAATTTTATGGATTTTTACCACTTTTTAAAGTAGTTTATGACGATTTTAAATAATTTTTCACGAATATTATGGGTTTTTACCACTTTTTAATGTACTAATTGAATATTTTAAATGATTTTTGAGGGTATTTTATGGAGGTAGTGAGGTCATTTATGGACTTTTTAAGGAATTTTATGGATTTTTAGCGCTCTTTTGTGGATTAATTGAAGAAATTTATGAATTTTCACCAATTTTTAATGTAGTTAATGACGATTTTTAAAGATTTTTCACGAATTTTATGGATTTTTACCACTTTTTAATGTAGTTAATGACGATTTTTAATGATTTTTCACGAATTTTATGGATTTTCACCAGTTTTTAATGTAGTTAATGACGATTTTTAATGATTTTTCACGAATTTTATGGATTTTTACTACTTTTTAATGTACTAATTGAGTATTTTAAATGATTTTTGAGGGTATTTTATGGAGGTAGTGAGGTCATTTATGGACTTTTTAAGGAATTTTATGGATTTTTAGCGCTCTTTTGTGGATTAATTGAAGAATTTTATGAATTTTCACTGATTTTTAATGTAGGTAATGACGATTTTTAATGATTTTTCAGGAATTTTTATGGATTTTTACCAATTTTCAATGTAGTTATTGACGATTTTTAATGATTTTTCACAAATTTTATGGATTTTAACCACTTTTTAATGTAGTTAATGACGATATATAATGATTTTTCACGAATTTTATGGATTTTTACCAATTTTCAATGTAGTTAATGACGATTTTGAATGATTTTTCACGAATTTTATGGATTTTAACCACTTTTTAATGTAGTTAATGACGATATATAATGATTTTTCACGAATTTTATGGATTTTAACCTCTTTTTAATGTAGTTAATGACGATTTTTAATGATTTTTCACGAATTTTATGGATTTTTACCACTTTTTAATGTAGTTAATGACAATTTTTAATGATTTTTCACGAATATAATGGATTTTTTACCAATTTTCAATGTAGTTAATGACGATTTTGAATGATTTTTCACGAATTTTATGGATTTTAACCACTTTTTAATGTAGTTAATGACGATATATAATGATTTTTCACGAATTTTATGGATTTTCACAACTTTTTAATATAGTTAATGACGATTTATAATGATTTTTCACGAATATTAATGATTTTTCACGAATTTTATGGAATTTTACCTCTTTTTAATGTAGTTAATGACGATTTTTAATGATTTTTCACGAATTTTTTGGAGTTTTACCACTTTTAAATGTACTAATTGAGTATTTTTAATGATTTTTGAGGGTATTTTATGGAGGTAGTGAGGTCATTTATGGACTTTTTAAGGAATTTTATGGATTTTTAGCGCTCTTTTGTGGATTAATTGAAGAAATTTATGAATTTTCACCGATTTTTAATGTAGGTAATGACGATTTTTAATGATTTTTCACGAATTTTATGGATTTTCACCACTTTTTAATGTAGTTTATGACGATTTTTATTGATTTTTGAGGGTATTTTATGGAGGTAGTGAGGTCATTTATGGACTTTTTAAGGAATTTTATGGATTTTTAGCGCTCTTTTGTGGATTAATTGAAGAAATTTATGAATTTTCACCAATTTTTAATGTAGTTAATGACGATTTTTAATGATTTTTCACGAATTTTATGGATTTTAACCACTTTTTAATGTAGTTAATGACGATATATAATGATTTTTCACGAATTTTATGGATTTTAACCACTTTTTAATGTAGTTAATGACGATTTTTACTGATTTTTCACGAATTTTATGGATTTTCACCACTTTTTAATGTAGTTAATGACGATTTTTAATGATTTTTCACGAATTTTATGGATTTTAACCACTTTTTAATGTAGTTAATGACGATTTTTAATGATTTTTCACGAATTTTTTGGATTTTTACCACTTTTTAATGTAGTTAATGACAATTTTTAATGATTTTTCAGGAATTTTATGGATTTTCACCACTTTTTAATGTACTAATTGAGTATTTTTAATGATTTTTGAGGGTATTTTATGGAGATAGTGAGTACATTTATGGACTTTTTAAGGAATTTTATGAATTTTTAGCACTCTTTTGTAGATTAATTGAAGAAATTTATGAATTTTCACCGATTTTTAATGTAGTTAATGACGATTTTTAATGATTTTTCACGAATTTTATGGATTTTTACCACTTTTTAATGTACTAATTGAGTATTTTTAATGAAATTGAGGTTATTTTATGGAGGTAGTGACGTTATTTATGGACTTTTTAAGGAATTTTATGGATTTTTAACGCTCTTTTGTGGATTAATTGAAGAAATTTATGAATTTTCACCGATTTTTAATGTAGTTTATGACGATTTTTAAAGATTTTTCACGAAATTTATGAATTTTCACCGATTTTTAATGTAGGTTATGACGATTTTTAATGATTCTTCACGAATTTTTATGGATTTTTACCAATTTTCAATGTAGTTATTGACGATTTTTAATGATTTTTCACGAATTTTATGGATTTTAACCACTTTTTAATGTAGTTAATGACGATATATAACGATTTTTCACGAATTTTATGGATTTTTACCAATTTTCAATGTAGTTAATGACGATTTTTAATGATTTTTCACGAATTTTATGGATTTTAACCTGTTTTTAATGTAGTAAATGACGATATATAATGACTTTTCACGAATTTTACGGATTTTTACCACTTTTTAAAGTAGTTTACGACGATTTTAAATGATTTTTCACGAATTTTATGGGTTTTTACCACTTTTTAATGTACTAATTGAATATTTTAAATGATTTTTGAGGGTATTTTATGGAGGTAGTGAGGTCATTTATGGACTTTTTAAGGAATTTTATGGATTTTTAGCGCTCTTTTGTGGATTAATTGAAGAAATTTATGAATTTTCACCGATTTTTAATGTAGTTAATGACGATTTTTAAAGATTTTTCACGAATTTTATGGATTTTTACCACTTTTTAATGTAGTTAATGACGATTTTTAATGATTTTTCACGAATTTTATGGATTTTCACCAGTTTTTAATGTAGTTAATGACGATTTTTAATGATTTTTCACGAATTTTATGGATTTTTACTACTTTTTAATGTACTAATTGAGTATTTTAAATGATTTTTGAGGGTATTTTATGGAGGTAGTGAGGTCATTTATGGACTTTTTAAGGAATTTTATGGATTTTTAGCGCTCTTTTGTGGATTAATTGAAGAAATTTATGAATTTTCACTGATTTTTAATGTAGGTAATGACGATTTTTAATGATTTTTCAGGAATTTTTATGGATTTTTACCAATTTTCAATGTAGTTATTGACGATTTTTAATGATTTTTCACGAATTTTATGGATTTTAACCACTTTTTAATGTAGTTAATGACGATATATAATGATTTTTCACGAATTTTATGGATTTTTACCAATTTTCAATGTAGTTAATGACGATTTTGAATGATTTTTCACGAATTTTATGGATTTTAACCACTTTTTAATGTAGTTAATGACGATATATAATGATTTTTCACGAATTTTATGGATTTTAACCTCTTTTTAATGTAGTTAATGACGATTTTTAATGATCTTTCACGAATTTTATGGATTTTTACCACTTTTTAATGTAGTTAATGACGATTTTTAATGATTTTTCACGAATTTTATGGATTTTCACAACTTTTTAATATAGTTAATGACGATTTATAATGATTTTTCACGAATATTAATGATTTTTCACGAATTTTATGGAATTTTACCTCTTTTTAATGTAGTTAATGACGATTTTTAATGATTTTTCACGAATTTTTTGGAGTTTTACCACATTTAAATGTACTAATTGAGTATTTTTAATGATTTTTGAAGGTATTTTATGGAGGTAGTGAGGTCATTTATGGACTTTTTAAGGAATTTTATAAATTTTTAGCACTCTTTTGTGGATTAATTGAAGAAATTTATGAATTATCACCGATTTTTAATGTAGTTAATGACGATTTTTAATGATTTTTCACGAATTTTATGGATTTTTACCACTTTTTAATGTAGTTAATGACGAATTTTAATGATTTTTCACGAATTTTATGGATTTTTACCAATTTTTAATGTACTAATTGAGTATTTTTAATGATTTTTGAGGGTATTTTATGGAGGTAGTGAGGTCATTTATGGACTTTTTAAGGAATTTTATGGATTTTTAGCGCTCTTTTGTGGATTAATTGAAGAAATTTATGAATTTTCACCGATTTTTAATGTAGTTAATGACGATTTTTAAAGATTTTTCACGAATTTTATGGATTTTTACCACTTTTTACTGTAGTTAATGACGATTTTTAATGATTTTTCACGAATTTTATGGATTTTTACCACTTTTTAATGTAGTTAATGACAATTTTTAATGATTTTTCACGAATTTTATAGATTTTTACCACTTTTTAATGTAGTTTATGACGATTTTTAATGATTTTTCACGAATTTTATGGATTTTTACCACTTTTTAATGTACTAATTGAGTAATTTTAATGATTTTTGAGGGTATTTTATGGAGGTTGTGACGTCATTTATAGACTTTTTAAGGAATTTTATAGATTTTTACCACTTTTTAATGTACTAATTGAGTATTTTTAATGAAATTGAGGTTATTTTATGGAGGTAGTGACATCATTTATGGACGTTTTAAGGAATTTTTTGGATTTTTAGCGCTTTTTTGTGGATTAATTGAAGAATTTTATGGATTTTTACCACTTTTTAATGTAGTTAATGACGATTTTTAATGATTTTAACGAATTTTATGGATTTTTACAACTTTTAAAATATTAAACAAAAAATTCTCAAGTTAATCTCTTGAAACCTGGACCACTATATTAAGAAAATGATTCTAATTTTTTATTATTAACTTGCATACTTCTCATTTAAGCAAATACTTCATTAAAACTATAAAACATGATTTTATATGATAATTTTGACGAATATTAAAAATTCATGTTTTAAACTGCTTATAAAGCACTAATTTATAGAATATTAATGTAGTGATACAATAGATATTTGTTAATACAGTGAATAAATGATTATTAAACACCTGAGAACTTTTAATTTTCATTCTTAAAATTTGTCTTAGCTATAAAAATCATTTTATTTTTATTACATTTATATGATAATTTTGTTGAATATAACAAATTCATACATTTAACTGCTTATAAAATATTTTATTCTCAAGTACGTGTTTTGAAACCTTGACTGTTATATTATGAAAATTATTCCATTTTATCATTTATAACTTTCATATGTTTTGTTTAACCAGATATTTTTACTTCATAAGAACTTTAACAAATTATTTTATATATTAATTTTGACGAATTATACAATTCATATTTTTTTCATATTGAATAGAAGAAAATTTAAGTTATTGTTCGAGTGTATTATTTATTTTACATTCAAATTCAACAAAATAATTTGGTAGATTTGTACTATCTTTTATGGCTTATCATAATTATTATTTCTTATCATCTGTTATATGATTATATGTCATATGACTTTGCTGTTTTACAATGGTATTTGCATTTAAGTTTTAACTGAAAATTGTTTTTAAATATTTTGTATTAAGAATAAAGTTGTTCAGATAGTTATTGTTTGATTGTTTTCGTTACTGACTTATTCAGTATTTTCCAAATACTAGTTATCATATAAAGATTTTCGTTCTAATTATGGTGTGTAGTAGTGACATTGTTTACTCCAACTATACGCATATTTAACTGACTACAATATTTTCAGATTGAAATACAGCAGACAATGAAAGCCATGGTGAGACATGAATTCGCGATTCTATCAGTTTGGAAAATATAAACATCCTATGATGAAAATGGACTAGAAGATACTGATAATAATAATTGTTTTATTCAACGTACGTGTAGAGCTTATAATAGAATATAATTTATAGAAAATTAATAGTTATGTAACAAAATGTTAATGTCATGAAATCCTGACAATAGGACTAAGTAAATGATTCTTTTTTACTATAATTAACTTTCATATAATTCATTTAACTTGATACTTCATAAACACTAAAAAACATAATTTTATATGATCATTTTGACGAATATCAAAAATTCATGTTTTAAACTGCTTATAAAACACTGAGTTATCGAGTCATTCTCTAATTATTATATATATTTAACTGATTAAATTTTTTTAGATGGCAATACAGCAGATGACTCAAGGAATGCTGAGACATTTATTTGTATGCATACAACTTTGGGAAAGTATGAACATCCAATGTTGAAAATGAACTAAAAGATACTGATTATAAAGAATTTATGCAATGTACTTGTAATGGTTATTAGGTATAGTTGATAGAAAATTAATAGCAATGTATCTAAAAGTTACTCAAATGCTTCCCTGACCATAATATTAATTAAATTATTTAATTTATTATTATTAACTTGCATACATTTCATTTAAGCAGATACTTTATAAACACTATAAAACATGATTTTATATGATAATTTTGACAAATAATATATATTTATTTTTTGAACTGCTTATAAAACACACAATTCTCAAGTTAATCTCTTGAAACCTGGACCACTATATTAAGAAAATGATTCTAATTTATTATTATTAACTTGCATACATTTCATTTCAGCAGATTTTTCATTAAAACTATAAAACATGATTTTATATGATAATTTTGACGTATATTCAAAATTTATTTTTTAATCTGCTTATAAAACAAACAATTATCAAGTTAATCTCTTGAAACCTGGACCACTATATTAAGAAAATGATTCTAATTTGTTATTATTAACTTGCATACATCTCATTTAAGCAGATACTTCATTAAAACTATAAAACATGATTTTATATGATAATTTTGACGAATATTAAATATTTATGTTTGATCTGCTTATAAAACAAACAATTATCAAGTTAATCACTTGAAACCTGGACCACTATATTATGAAAATGATTCTAATTTATTATTATTAACTTGCATACATCTCATTTAAGCAGATACTTCATTAAAACTATAAAACATGATTTTATATGATAATTTTGACGAATATTAAAAATTCATGTTTTAAACTGCTTATAAAGCACTGAGTTATCGAGTCATTCTCCAATTATTATATTTATTTAACTGGATAAATTTTTTTAGATGCAAATACAGCAGATCACTTAAGGGATGCTGAAACATTATTTGGTATTCAAACAACTCTGGAAATGTATGAACATCCAATTTTGAAAATGAACTAACGAATACTGATTATAATGAATTTATGCAATTTACATGTAATGGTTATTGAATATAATTTATAGAATATTAATGTAGTGATACAATAGATATTTGTTAATACAGTGAATAAATGATTATTAAACACCTGAGAACTTTTAATTTTCATTCTTAAAATTTGTCTTAGCTATAAAAATCATTTTATTTTTATTACATTTATATGATAATATTGTTGAATATAACAAATTCATACATTTAACTGCTTTTAAAATATTTTATTCTCAAGTACGTGTTTTGAAACCTTGACTGTTATATTATGAAAATTATTCCATTTTATCATTTATAATTTTCATATGTTTTGTTTAACCCGATATTTTTACTTCATAAGAACTTTAACAAATTATTTTATATATTAATTTTGACGAATTATACAATTCATATTTTTTTCATATTGAATAGAAGAAAATTTAAGTTATTGTTCGAGTGTATTATTTATTTTACATTCAAATTCAACAAAATAATTTGGTAGATTTGTACTATCTTTTATGGCTTATCATAATTATTATTTCTTATCATCTGTTATATGATTATATGTCATATCACTTTGCTGTTTTACAATGGTATTTGCATTTAAGTTTTAACTGAAAATTGTTTTTAAATATTTTGTATTAAGATTAAAGTTGTTCAGATAGTTATTGTTTGATTGTTTTCGTTACTGACTTATTCAGTATTTTCCAAATACTAGTTATCATATAAAGATTTTCGTTCTAATTATGGTGTGTAGTAGTGATATTGTTTACTCCAACTATACGCATATTTAACTGACTACAATATTTTCAGATTGAAATACAGCAGACAATGAAAGCCATGGTGAGACATGAATTCGCGATTCTATCAGTTTGGAAAATATAAACATCCTATGATGAAAATGGACTAGAAGATACTGATAATAATAATTGTTTTATTCAACGTACGTGTAGAGCTTATAATAGAATATAATTTATAGAAAATTAATAGTTATGTAACAAAATGTTAATGTCATGAAATCCTGACAATAGGACTAAGTAAATGATTCTTATTTACTATAATTAACTTTCATACAATTCATTTAACTTGATACTTCATAAACACTAAAAAACATAATTTTATATGATCATTTTGACGAATATCAAAAATTCATGTTTTAAACTGCTTATAAAACACTGAGTTATCGAGTCATTCTCTAATTATTATATATATTTAACTGATTAAATTTTTTTAGATGGCAATACAGCAGATGACTCAAGGAATGCTGAGACATTTATTTGTATGCATACAACTTTGGGAAAGTATGAACATCCAATGTTGAAAATGAACTAAAAGATACTGATTATAAAGAATTTATGCAATGTACTTGTAATGGTTATTAGGTATAGTTGATAGAAAATTAATAGCAATGTATCTAAAAGTTACTCAAATGCTTCCCTGACCATAATATTAATTAAATTATTTAGTTTATTATTATTAACTTGCATACATTTCATTTAAGCAGATACTTTATAAACACTATAAAACATGATTTTATATGATAATTTTGACAAATAATATATATTTATTTTTTGAACTGCTTATAAAACACACAATTCTCAAGTTAATCTCTTGAAACCTGGACCACTATATTAAGAAAATGATTCTAATTTGTTATTATTAACTTGCATACATCTCATTTAAGCAGATACTTCATTAAAACTATAAAACATGATTTTATATAATAATTTTGACGAATATTAAATATTAATTTTTTGATCTGCTTATAAAACAAACAATTATCAAGTTAATCTCTTGAAACCTGGACCATTATATTAAGAAAATGATTCTTATTTATTATTATTAACTTGCATACATCTTATTTAAGATGATACTTCATTAAACTATAAAATAATAAAGAGAAATAACGAGTTTTTGGAAAAATGAAAAACTGATTCTGGTTTGGAATTACATGTAGAACATTTTAACTTCTGTAATAAATTGTCGTTGGACCACCAGGTGACCTAGGAAACGCGAATGAAAATTGAAAATTTCGAAAAATGAAAGTTCTCGTTTACGAAGTGTTTTAAGGGAAAACCGAGAGAGATAGGACGAAAGTCGTGAGACATAAAATTGATCCCCATAACCATGTTCAAAAGTTGTATGCTTTTGATTTTTCGAAATACCGTTATTAAGGATTTTTAAACGTCGTACTTATAGGTCGAACCAGGGCCGGCGCTAAGTATTTTGCCGCCCTGTGCAGTTAATAAAATGCCGCCCCTTTCAATACTTTTTGTCATATAATTAGTACATATTATTATTTATTTTATACAAAATTAATTATAAACTGGACTAAATTGTAGGAGAATAGGAGTTTAAACGGTGAAATAAATAATCAATTTATTTATTTACATTTTACATTGTTACACTTAATATTTTTTTCACAAAAGTTTTTTATTTACATTTATAAAAATAAATGGTAGTTCATATTTACAATTAATAATTCATACAACAATAAATCATAATTTTATAAATGTTTTCTTGCTTTTAACTTGGCAAAATCGTCGACTAACTTTTTCTCTGTTAATTCTTGACCAACTTCGTGTTCAATTGAGATCATGGCTAGACCACAAAGTCGTTCGTTTTTCATTGTTGAGCGTAAGTATGTTTTGATAAGTTTCAATTTCGAAAAACTTCTTTCACCAGTTGCCACTGATACTGGTAATGTTATCAAAATTCGTAAGGCAATAGATAGGTTTGGTGCAAAGTCACCTGCATTTATCACAAATGTTAAGAGTTCATAAGGTGTTAAGTTATCATCAACCATAGCTGATACTGACTTTAATTCATGGGCCATTTCAATTCCATTGATATCTGTTGAATCACCATCGGTAAGAAGAATTTGTAAGTCTTTGCAATGTTTTAATAGTTCTTCATGTGTAAGATTTTTTATTTTTTTTATATTGTAAAGAAACGAAAAATTGTTATTATGTTCTTTTAGTTGTTCAAATCTATTATTCACGTTATTTATAGCTACATCAAGTGTAAAGTAATAAAAATGTATTTTGAATTGCTGTTTTGGGTCAATAACTGGTTCATCGTTGTGTTCATAATCAAAGTGTTTACGAGTACGTCGTGGTTTAACTCTACCCCGTGAGTTCTCAAAAACAGACTCTACTCCCATTTCCGTCGCAAGTGCTGTTGAATCTATAATCATTTTCTCAAAAGATTCTTCAGATCTCAGTTCATTTAAATGTTTCAATAAAGTTTCTAAAATGCCCAAAGCTAAAGATATGTCAAAATTTGGTTTTTGCATTAATTTACTAACTGGATTTATATGATTAAGTATGTCGTACCAAATGACAACAGAACAAATAAATTTAAATGTTTTAATAAGATTACATAAACATTCAGCTTCATGTTTTACCATCGGATCTAAATTTATATTTTCTGATATTTCAAACAAAGCATCATAAATTTCACCTATGTAATTTCGAAACGGTTTAAGTGCGTCTATTCGACTTTCCCACCGGGTTTGACTTAATGGTTTGAGTGTTAGTTCTTTAACATGTTTTAAAAGAATTTGCCAACGAATAGTTGAGGCAGAAAAAAAGTTGAATACTTTTTGAATTATATCAAAAAACGCTACAGCTTCTTTTGAAGATTTTGCGGCATCATTTACAACAAGATTTAAGGAATGCGCACTACAAGGAACAAAAAATGCACGTGGATTAATATTTCGAATGTGCCGTTGGACTCCGGAGTGCACACCTTTCATATTGGCTCCATTGTCATATCCTTGTCCTCGCATATTACTCAAAGGTATATTCAGCTCACGTAATATATTTAAAAGTACATCACATAGATTTTCTCCAGTACTATTTTCAACTGAAATAAAACCAAGAAAATGTTCACGTATGGTAACTTTTGAATCTTCAATTGACACAAAACGAATAATAATAGTCATGAGCTCCGAGTGACTTATATCAGGAGTACAATCTAGTATAATACTATAATACTTCGCTTCGCTAACCATAGTAACTATGCGAGACTTAATAGACTGAGCTAATAAATTAATCATCTCATTTTGAATATCTTTTCCTAAATAATGGCTTATATTTTTTTTACTATTAATTATTCTTCTTACATGTTCAGCCATCACAGAATCATACTTAGCCATAAGTTCAATTAATTTTAAAAAATTTCCATTATTATGTTTGAATAACTGATCAGATGATCCACGAAAAGCTAAATTTTGATGACCGAGAAATTGTACTACCGACATGATACGTTGTAAAACTTCATTCCAATGCCTACACTCAGATTCTAAAATACGTTGGTTTACGTCATCAATTGTTTTTGTTTTTTTTAACCTCAATGACAATTCTAACCATGTACTATATGCGGTCAAATGATTTGTTGATGTTTCATGTCCTTTTAACATTTGTGTACAATGCCTCCAGTCATTATACCCTTCTAAAGCCAACTTAGAGTTTGAATTATCAAATAGTTTACAGCAAAAACAAAATATTACGTCATTGGAAATAGAGTATACAAGCCATGTTCTTGTGACATTTTCTCCATTACTCATACTTCGTTTGTAATGAAATTGTGTGAATTTTCGTCCTTGATCATCTGAAGGAAATACAAAATTTGCATTTAACGGAGCAGGAGGGCCTTTTTCAACCAACAATGTTTTAAAGTCGTTATTAATAATTAAAGGCCATTCCGCAGGGTCTGTACTGATAACATTTTCTGTTGAACTTTTGGCTACTGTAGTTTCAGAAGGTACAGTGGCATCTATAACTGAGAAAGAGTCAACAACTTCACTAGGTTGTACAACTACAGCATTTGAAATATTTAATGAAGAGGAAGAACCCGTTAAAAATTTTTTGATAGAATTAGACTGTTTTTTAATTACAGCTTCTTTTTCACGTTTTCTTTTCCTATATTCTGCACCTGAAAGTCGCTGTCTACCATCCGACATATTGGCGCTTTCTTAACTTTTTACTACATAAATAAAAAATATAATTTGTTAAAAATAAGCATGTCACTAAAACATGGATAAATGATCTTTGAGTCTGTATTTAATATTTTTGCCGAGAAACATGAAAATTGACACTTGTCATTTTCTAACAAAAATCATCTCAAATTTCTTTAAAAAAAGAATGTGATAGTTTTAAAAAAAGGGTAACTTACTAAAAATTTTTTAAATATATGTTGACGTATGTATACGGTTGAATTACATAAAATGAGAACACAATGTATGAAAATAATACAGTTTTTCAAAACCCCAAACAAACAATACAATTATTATTATTGACTATCCTAATTCCTAGAGTCAACCCAAATAATAAAATAATAATATAGCTAATAGGTTTTTAATTTTGAAAATTAAAAATTCACTTCCTAAATATATTAGGAATATATAAATACATTCAAAATTTAAAATCAGATATCGGGATGTATTCTTTTTTCTTAATTTTTCATTGTATTTACATAAATTACCTACTTAATATTAATAATATTACAATTATTTAAAATAAAAAAAATACTCACCAAATTATTAATATTAAAATATGACGTGTTGAATGTTGATCGACTAAATAATATGCACAATGCACAGCACTCTATAATCGTTGACACTACGACTCGTTAACAAATGACATTATACTAGGTACGTATAGTTCGATAGTTGTCAATCGTCATAAGTAAACTAGTTTGTATCGCTGACAATAAATTACGAGTATTGATTATTGTATATACGATTTTGGGGATCTTTATCATGATTTGATTCGGTTCATGTTTACTAATTGGAAACCATAAAGATATTAGATAATCGCGAAACACGCCGAGCGACAATGCTAGCGGCTTGCCCGCACATTATATTATACCTAATTATCTACTAATAGCTCTTACTTAGGTACTACATACAATGACACAGTTCCAGTCAAAATAATATAATGAGCATTATTTTTATTTTAGATTTACAGTGAGTAGTGGTGAAAAATACATATTTTTATTTATAAACAATGCCGCCCCTAAAATTCTAAAAAAATTGCCGCCCTGTGCGATCGCACAGGTCGCACGTGCCTTCCGCCGGCCCTGGGTCGAACGATTTTTGAAAACCCAAAATTTGAAATAACGAGTTTTTAGAAAAATGAAAAACTGATTCTGGCTTGGAATTACATGTAGAACATTTTAACTTCTGTGATAAATTGTCGTTGGACCACTAAGTGACCTAGGAAACGCTAATGAAAATTGAAAATTTCGAAAAATGAAAATTCTCGTTTACGAAGTGTTTTACGGGAAAACCGAGAGAGATAGGACGAAAGTCGTGAGACATAAAATTGATCCCCATAACCATGTTCAAAAGTTGTATGCTTTTGATTTTTCGAAAAACCGTTATTAAGGATTTTTAAACGTCGTACTTAGGTCGAACGATTTTTGAAAACCCAAAATTTGAAATAACGAGTTTTTGGAAAAATGAAAAACTGATTCTGGTTTGGAATTACATGTAGAACATTTTAACTTCTTTGATAAATTGTCGTTGGACCACCAAGTGACCTAGGAAACGCGAATGAAAATTGAAAATTTCGAAAAATGAAAATTCTCGTTTACGAAGTGTTTTACGGGAAAACCGAGAGAGATAGTACGAAAGTCGTGAGACATAAAATTGATCCCCATAACCATCCTCATAAGTTGTATGCTTTTGATTTTTCGAAAAACCGTTATTAAGGATTTTTAAACGTCGTACTTAGGTCGAACGATTTTTGAAAACCCAAAATTTGATATAACGAGTTTTTGGAAAAATGAAAATCTGATTCTGATTTGGAATTACATGAAGAACATTTTAACTTCTGTAATAAATTGTCGTTGGACCACCAGGTGACCTAGGAAACGCGAATGAAAATTGAAAATTTCGAAAAATGAAAGTTCTCGTTTACGAAGTGTTTTAAGGGAAAACCGAGAGAGATAGGACGAAAGTCGTGAGACATAAAATTGATCCCCATAACCATGTTCAAAAGTTGTATGCTTTTGATTTTTCGAAATACCGTTATTAAGGATTTTTAAACGTCGTACTTAGGTCGAACGATTTTTGAAAACCCAAAATTTGAAATAACGAGTTTTTAGAAAAATGAAAAACTGATTCTGGTTTGGAATTACATGTAGAACATTTTAACTACTGTGATAAATTGTCGTTGGACCACCAAGTGACCTAGGAAACGCTAATGAAAATTGAAAATTTCGAAAAATGAAAATTCTCGTTTACGAAGTGTTTTACGGGAAAACCGAGAGAGATAGGACGAAAGTCGTAAGACATAAAATTGATCCCCATAACCATGTTCAAAAGTTGTATGCTTTTGATTTTTCGAAAAACCGTTATTAAGGATTTTTAAACGTCGTACTTAGGTCGAACGATTTTTGAAAACCCAAAATTTGAAATAACGAGTTTTTGGAAAAATGAAAAACTGATTCTGGTTTGGAATTACATGTAGAACATTTTAACTTCTTTGATAAATTGTCGTTGGACCACCAGGTGACCTAGGAAACGCGAATGAAAATTGAAAATTTCGAAAAATGAAAATTCTCGTTTACGAAGTGTTTTACGGGAAAACCGAGAGAGATAGGACGAAAGTCGTGAGACATAAAATTGATCCCCATAACCATGTTCAAAAGTTGTATGCTTTTGATTTTTCGAAATACTGTTATTAAGGATTTTTAAACGTCGTACTTAGGTCGAACGATTTTTGAAAACCCAAAATTTGAAATAACGAGTTTTTGGAAAAATAAAAAACTGATTCTGGTTTGGAATTACATGTAGAACATTTTAAGTTCTGTGATAAATTGTCGTTGGACCACCAGGTGACTGAGAAAACTCGAATGAAAATTGAAAATATCGAAAAATGAAAAAGCTCTAAGTTACACTGTGTAACAAATGTAACAAAAAATATATATTTTATAATATTACTCAGTCAACCTTTTTATTCATAAGAGATACTATAAAGTTGACCCATGACCCACACACACTTAAACCCAAATACCAAAAATAGTATGTTGTGATCTTATACTGGTGAATCTGTGTAGTGTGTAACACAAAATTCATAATAATTTTGATTATGTCTTATATGAACAAAATTTTTGTGTTTGTACTCTTTTATAATTTGTTGGATTTGATGCAATGCAATTAATTTAATATTCATTAACAATTATTTGTGATTTTTTTTTATCGTTTTTTAATGCAGTTTCAAAAACATACATACATATTAATATCAGTAGTAAACTCAACATAATTTATAAAGCATAAATAAATCTTAGAAATAGCATTTACTTGATTAAAATCTATAAATATTTAATGTATAAGTTAATATACACATCAGTTATAAGTTATGGATAAATTATAAAACTGTTATTTTATATATCTATTAAACATTATATTGCCCAAATATAAATATATATGTTATATTTTGCTTTTGTTTGTCATTAAATAAGAAATTAAATTTAATGACTTAATTTTAATTTATATATTAAAAAATATAAGTTGTAAATTTGTAAAGTTTGTAAGGTTTGAATACAAAACAGTTTGTTAAAAGAATGTAAATATCCATAATACAAGAAGTCACTATTTCAATTTTTTTGTTTTTATAGATGAAATTTGATTTAAATAGTGTAAAAATAATAATAATAAAATTAATTAGTTTGTTGACACATTAAAAAGTCAATAAATAAAAGCCTTTTACACCTTATAAGGAGTTAAAATAAAAAAAAATAATATTAATTGTCACAATAATATTTGTATCAAGTTTTCTTTTATTTCATTTAAACCGACAAACTTTGTTTGATAATCAATTATCAGATATTTATCAATAGAGTAATATTGACAACTTGCTGGATAGCGATTAGTTTGTATGCGAACAACACATCTTTTTTGAGTAGTCCATGTTAGTCACTGTTATACTAATTTATCTGGAATCTCTTCTTTGCAGACTATAACAATAAAACAAAATCATATAAATAAAACCATAAGCATACATTTTTTGATTATAAATGTAAAATAACCATCACCAATGTAGTATTATTTATTTGTTAATTATGATAACAATATTATAGAATATCTGGTTATTTAAAATGTTTAAACTATTGTGATAAAAATGAAAAATAAGTAAACAGGAACACTAAAATAGCAGACAGTTAACCAGATAGCAATGAATACAATACTGATTTTAAGTATACATTAAATGCATTTTGACAATGTATTATGTATATTGATTAAACATAAAAATTTATATTATTTCTTTCCTCTATAAGAAAGAGTAGAATATTATAAAATTGAATGTATTATTTAAATCTCTTATTTTGTATGTGTAATAATGCCTATAAATATCTAAAAATATTGTTTTGGGTTAAATTAAAACTTAAATAATTATGAACATAATTAATAGCAGTATCAAATTGCATTGATCCCCTGTGTTGCTATGGCTGTAATATACAGACTAATAAAATATAGATAGTATTCATAAAATAACTTTTATAATAGTAAAGTGACACACTATAGTAATTTAGATAATATGAACTCTTCTACCTTACCGGATAAACAATTATGTTAGTAGGAACAGTTTTTTCAGATGTTTTTCCAAACAGAATAATCTCCTTATTGGCCTGGATACATGTATACTTCAGTTACTGTATCTTGCTAACTATAATTAGGAAAAAAAAAATTATATTAACTAAATAATTTTGAAAATTGTTTCAATAGCTCAATATTATAATGAAATTTAATGTAAAATAGAAACCAATCTTTAATCAATATTATTATAGCAAACATCTTTGTGTTATAGTTGTGTACCTAAAGTATATATACTTATATTATTTATTATTATCTATACTTGATATAGAAAAGTAAAAAAATAACAATATAGATATATACAACCTTTTTAATATTATAAAATAGTAATTCTATCACCATTTACTACTACTATAAAATTGATCAGCCAACAATTACAAAATCACAGGTATCAACCAACACCTGACTACAACTTTATAAGATAAATAATTATCTTGTCAGTGTATCTCTTAAGTTGTTTCAGATATGCTAATAGGTAATAAACCTTAAATGAGTACTACATTATAGGAACATTAGGAACACTATACAGAACTTACATGATTTAAGTTATGAAGATTTGAATATGAATGTTGTAGATAGCATGAATTTAACTTTTTTTTTGCAATGGTTTCAATTATTTATCGATACATTGTACCTAGAAAGTAAAAATAATTATACTGTTATACTGTTAATTAAATCTACATATTATGCAAACCGGTTGTTTCCAATGACTATAAGAATGACTGATGAAGACCACATCTAAAGAGAACTGTTTAAATCTGTAATTTGTATACTGTACAGGGTAAAGAACATATTATTTAATTATACAAAAACTAACTACTTAGAACGTAAATACTAAAAAGTAAAATTAAAAAAATACAAATTATCAAATTAACGTATAATTATTATTTACGTAAAAATTGAACATAACCGCAATTGTTTATCAGACATTCGAAGTGGTAACCTTATAAAACTAAAACCATGGTTATACTAATTTTAATTCATTATCTTAATGTATAATATATGATAATATTGATAAAGCTAATTTTGTATTGTTTTTTGGCTTTTTTATGCTTTTTGAAAGTTATCTATTTAACTACTGAAAAATTCATTACACTGACCATTTAAATGGAATCTGCATAAAATTCTCTATCGATAAACTTTAGATTTCACCATTTATCATTCTTCTATGTGGGATTAACCTCATCTACAAACGAACAATGACAAATTTTTGAATAGAAAACATAATATTACACTTGTCATTTTGTAATTTACTATACCTATTGTTCAGCTTTAATACATTTTGAGACTTGTCATATTATTATTATACATTCACAACAATATACATTTAATTATAAGCATTTTTTAGGAGTATATATCGTTAATTTTAATGATTGAAATTCAAAGTTCATCAGTTATATGAACAATTATTGATACCTAGGTACCTAGTTGATATATAACACTGTTATATCCCGTTCCAGTCAGATCTTGTACGGTTGTTTAATTTATTGTTTGGTACCTAGTCGGTTCTTCTTAAGGAATGAAAATCAAATATCAACACAATTTTGGTTGATGAATTTAATTTATTGATTGCGAGTCGAATACTGAATAGTTAATTAAGTTTTACTTAATGAAGGATCATAAAATATAGTGTTAGAGTAAAACGACTTATTAAAAATTGTATGGCTTACGATCGAGTGATCGACTGACTGCGTCGTACATTTTAAAAATGATGGTCGTATCTCATATATACAACGAAATTGATTATATAAACGAGGGGTATAAACATTAAATAAATGTATTATCGATGTGATTTGATGAAAAATTACTTCTAAATAAATTATTTTTTATGCTGATGGCGTAATTGCCAAACGTTGAAACGCGAACAAACCTAAAACGAGTAAAAAGTTCAAAAATATAATTCGTTAAATCAATATACGGGGGTATACCACAAAGAAACGTATGTGTATACAAAAAAACAAGTGATTCGATTTTCAACTATTTTCGCACCCCGATTACGGGGTAAATAATGATCCTAGGCATTTTGACCATAGAACCTTTATAACTCGTCATGGCATTTATAAGTCAGCACTCAAATTTCAAAAAGATTGAACAAAAACTCAATTTCAAAAAATTCAGAAAATACATAAAATCTAAGTACCAAAAAAGAAAAAGAAAATCATAACTTCCCAACAAAACGTCCGATTTCTTTGGTTTTGGTACCGTTCGATTTTTGACAAAAAATTTTTAACGATGCGTAGAAAAAAATTGCTCTAACCACCCAAAGTCTAAGTGTTTTGTGGCGACAAAGTCCAAAAACTGCAAAATCCTAATTTCCTACGCCAAAAAGAGGGGTAAAAAAGGCTCCTACAGTTTCGACACAAGTCGCCGATTTTGATCACCGATCTACAAAAAATCGAACCTGCGAATTTCAGAAACGTGGAACAAAAAATAAACATTTTTCAAAATATTCATGAGGGGAGGCATAGGACCCTCCGACCACCGAAAGATTTTATGTAAAATAACTTAAAACAAAACTTTTGGTGAAGAAACTATGCCCCTACATCGAAACCCGGCCGAGTAACACTCGACTAAAAAACTCAAATTTCGGAATTCCAAAGCCCCAAAGTGGGGTAAAAACGGCTTTTACGGTCTCGACAAAAGATATCACTTTTAATCAGAATCCTCAAAAATACCAGAATATTGAGTTTCAGACACGTAGAACGACCACTAAGGTTTTTCAAAAATATATTTGGGGGGGGGGGTTAAAGGTACCCCAACTACAGGGTAATTTTTGGAGAGGCCTAACCTATGATGAAAATGGACTAGAAGATAATGATAATAATAATTGTTTTATTCAACGTACGTGTAGAGCTTATAATAGAATATAATTTATAGACAATTAATAGTTATGTAACAAATTTTAATGTCATGAAATCCTGACAATAGGACTAAGTAAATGATTCTTATTTACTATAATTAACTTTCATACAATTAATTTAACTTGATACTTCATAAACACTAAAAAACATGATTTTATATGATCATTTTGACGAATATCAAAAATTCATGTTTTAAACTGCTTATAAAGCACTGAGTTATCGAGTCATTCTCCAATTATTATATATATTTAACTGATTAAATTTTTTTAGATGGCAATACAGCAGATGACTCAAGGAATGCTGAGACATTTATTTGTATGCATACAACATTGGGAAAGTATGAACATCCAATGTTGAAAATGAACTAAAAGATACTGATTATAAAGAATTTATGCAATGTACGTGTAATGGTTATTAGGTATAGTTAATAGAAAATTAATAGCAATGTATCTAAAAGTTACTCAAATGCTTCCCTGACCATAATATTAATTAAATTATTTAATTTATTATTATTAACTTGCATACATTTCATTTAAGCAGATACTTTATAAACACTATAAAACATGATTTTATATGATAATTTTGACGAATAATATATATTTATTTTTTGAACTGCTTATAAAACACACAACTCTCAAGTTAATCTCTTGAAACCTGGACCATTATCATAAAGAAAATGATTCTAATTTATTATTATTAACTTGCATACATCTCATTTAAGCAGATACTTCATTAAAACTATAAAACATGATTTTATATGATAATTTTGATGAATAATATACATTTATTTTTTGAACTGCTTATAAAACAAACAATTATCAAGTTAATCTCTTGAAACCTGGACCACTATATTAAGAAAATGATTAGAATTTATTATTACTAACTTGCATACATCTCATTTAAGCAGGAACTTCATTAAAACTATAAAACATGATTTTATATGATAATTTTGACGAATATTAAATATTTATTTTTTGAACTGCTTATAAAACACACAATTCTCAAGTTAATCTCTTGAAACCTGGACCATTATATTAAGAAAATGATTCTAATTTATTATTATTAACTTGCATACATCTCATTTAAGCAGATACATCATTAAAACTATAAAACATGATTTTATATGATAATTTTGATGAATAATATACATTTATTTTTTGAACTGCTTATAAAACACATAATTCTCAAGTTAATCTCTTGAAACCTGGACCATTATATTAAGAAAATGATTCTAATTTATTATTATTAACTTGCATACATCTCATTTAAGCAGATACTTCATTAAAACTATAAAACATGATTTTATATGATAATTTTGACGAATATAAAATATTTTTTTTTTGATCTGCTTATAAAACACACAATTCTCAAGTTAATCTCTTGAAACCTGGACCATTATATTAAGAAAATGATTCTAATTTATTATTATTAACTTGCATACATCTCATTTAAGCAGATACTTCATTAAAACTATAAAACATGATTTTATATGATAATTTTGACGAATATTAAATATTTATTTTTTGAACTGCTTATAAAACACACAATTCTCAAGTTAATCTCTTGAAACCTGGACCATTATATTAAGAAAATGATTAGAATTTATTATTACTAACTTGCATACATCTCATTTAAGCAGGAACTTCATTAAAACTATAAAACATGATTTTATATGATAATTTTGACTAATATTAAATATTTATTTTTTGAACTGCTTATAAAACACACAATTCTCAAGTTAATCTCTTGAAACCTGCACCACTATATTAAGAAAATGATTAGAATTTATTATTACTAACTTGCATACATCTCATTTAAGCAGGAACTTCATTAAAACTATAAATCATGATTTTATATGATAATTTTGACGAATATTAAATATTTATTTTTTGAACTGCTTATAAAACAAACAATTATCAAGTTAATCTCTTGAAACCTGGACCACTATATTAAGAAAATGATTAGAATTTATTATTACTAACATGCATACATTTCATTTAAGCAAATTTTTCATAAACACTATAAAACATGATTTTATATGATAATTTTGATGAATAATATACATTTATTTTTTGAACTGCTTATAAAACACACAATTATCAAGTTAATCTCTTGAAACCTGGACCACTATATTAAGAAAATGATTAGAATTTATTATTACTAACTTGCATACATTTCATTTAAGCAGATTTTTCATAAACACTATAAAACATGATTTTATATGATAATTTTGATGAATAATATACATTTATTTTTTGAACTGCTTATAAAACAAACAATTATCAAGTTAATCTCATGAAACCTGGACCACTATATTAAGAAAATGATTCTAATTTATAATTATTAACTTGCATACATTTCATTTAAGCAGATTTTTCATAAACACTATAAAACATGATTTTATATGATAATTTTGATGAATAATATACATTTATTTTTTGAACTGCTTATAAAACACACAATTCTCAAGTTAATCTCTTGAAACCTGGACCATTATATTAAGAAAATGATTCTAATTTATTATTATTAACTTGCATACATCTCATTTAAGCAGATACTTCATTAAAACTATAAAACATGATTTTATATGATAATTTTGATGAATAATATACATTTATTTTTTGAACTGCTTATAAAACAAACAATTATCAAGTTAATCTCTTGAAACCTGGACCACTATATTAAGAAAATGATTAGAATTTATTATTACTAACTTGCATACATCTCATTTAAGCAGGAACTTCATTAAAACTATAAAACATGATTTTATATGATAATTTTGACGAATATTAAATATTTATTTTTTGAACTGCTTATAAAACACACAATTCTCAAGTTAATCTCTTGAAACCTGGACCATTATATTAAGAAAATGATTCTAATTTATTATTATTAACTTGCATACATCTCATTTAAGCAGATACATCATTAAAACTATAAAACATGATTTTATATGATAATTTTGATGAATAATATACATTTATTTTTTGAACTGCTTATAAAACACATAATTCTCAAGTTAATCTCTTGAAACCTGGACCATTATATTAAGAAAATGATTCTAATTTATTATTATTAACTTGCATACATCTCATTTAAGCAGATACTTCATTAAAACTATAAAACATGATTTTATATGATAATTTTGATGAATAATATACATTTATTTTTTGAACTGCTTATAAAACACACAATTATCAAGTTAATCTCTTGAAACCTGGACCACTATATTAAGAAAATGATTAGAATTTATTATTACTAACTTGCATACATTTAATTTAAGCAGATTTTTCATAAACACTATATAACATGATTTTATGATAATTTTGATGAATAATATATATTTATTTTTTGAACTGCTTATAAAACACACAATTCGCAAGTTAATCTCTTGAAACCTTGACCACTATATTAAGAAAATGATTCTAATTTATTATTATTAACTTGCATACATCTCATTTAAGCAGATTTTTCATAAACACTATAAAACATGATTTTATATGATAATTTTGATGAATAATATACATTTATTTTTTGAACTGCTTATAAAACACACAATTATCAAGTTAATCTCTTGAAACCTGGACCACTATATTAAGAAAATGATTAGAATTTATTATTACTAACTTCCATACATTTCATTTAAGCAGATTTTTCATAAACACTATAAAACGTGATTTTATATGATAGTTTTGATGAATTAATATACATTTATTTTTTGAACTGCTTATTAAATACACAATTATCAAGTTAATCTCTTGAAACCTTGACCACTATATTAAGAAAATGATTCTAATTTATTATTATTAACTTGCATACATCTCATTTAAGCAGATTTTTCATAAACACTATAAAACATGATTTTATATGATAATTTTGATGAATAATATACATTTATTTTTTGAACTGCTTATAAAACACACAATTATCAAGTTAATCTCTTGAAACCTGGACCACTATATTAAGAAAATGATTAGAATTTATTATTACTAACTTCCATACATTTCATTTAAGCAGATTTTTCATAAACACTATAAAACGTGATTTTATATGATAATTTTGATGAATTAATATACATTTATTTTTTGAACTGCTTATAAAATACACAATTATCAAGTTAATCTCTTGAAACCTGGACCACTATATTAAGAAAATGATTCTAATTTATTATTATTAACTTGGATACATCTCATTTAAGCAGATACTTCATTAAAACTATAAAACATGATATTATATGATAATTTTGACGAATATTAAAAATTCATGTTTTAAATTGCTTATAAAGCACTGAGTTATCGAGTCATTCTCCAATTATTATATTTATTTAACTGGATAAATTTTTTTAGATGCAAATACAGCAGATCACTCAAGGGATGCTGAAACATTGTTTGGTATTCAAACAACTCTGGAAAAGTATGAACATCCAATTTTGAAAATGAACTAACGAATACTGATTATAATGAATTTATGCAATTTACATGTAATGGTTATTGAATATAATTTATAGAATATTAATGTAGTGATACAATAGATATTTGTTAATTCAGTGAATAAATGATTATTAAACACCTGAGAACTTTTAATTTTCATTCTTAAAATTTGTCTTAGCTTTAAAAATCATTTTATTTTTATTACATTTATAGGATAATTTTGTTGAATATAACAAATTCATACATTTAACTGCTTATAAAATATTTTATTCTCAAGTACGTGTTTTGATACCTTGACTGTTATATTATGAAAATTATTCCATTTTATCATTTATAACTTTCATATGTTTTGTTTAACCAGATATTTTTACTTCATAAGAACTTTAACAAATTATTTTATATGTTAATTTTTACGAATTATACAATTCATATTTTTTTCATATTGAATAGAAGAAAATTTAAGTTATTGTTCGAGTGTATTATTTAGTTACATTTATTTTACATTCAAATTCAACAAAATAATTTGGTAGATTTGTACTATCTTTTATGGCTTATCATAATTATTATTTCTTATCATCTGTTATATGATTATATTTCATATCACTTTGCTGTTTTACAATCGTATTTGCATTTAAGTTTTAACTGAAAATTGTTTTTAAATATTTTGTATTAAGAATAAAGTTGTTCAGATAGTTATTGTTTGATTGTTTCCGTTACTGACTTATTCAGTATTTTCCAAATACTAGTTATCATATAAAGATTTTCGTTCTAATTATGGTGTGTAGTAGTGACATTGTTTACTCCAACTATACGCATATTTAACTGACTACAATATTTTCAGATTGCAATACAGCAGACAATGAAAGCCATGGTGAGACATGAATTCGCGATTATATCAGTTTGGAAAATATAAACATCCTATGATGAAAATGGACTAGAAGATACTGATAATAATAATTGTTTTATTCAACGTACGTGTAGAGCTTATAATAGAATATAATTTAAAGAAAATTAATAGTTATGTAACAAAATGTTAATGTCATGATATCCTGACAATAGGACTAAGTAAATGATTCTTATTTACTATAATTAACTTTCATACAATTAATTTAACTTGATACTTCATAAACACTAAAAAACATGATTTTATATGATCATTTTGACGAATATCAAAAATTCATGTTTTAAACTGCTTATAAAGCACTGAGTTATCGAGTCATTCTCCAATTATTATATATATTTAACTGATTAAATTTTTTTAGATGGCAATACAGCAGATGACTCAAGGAATGCTGAGACATTTATTTGTATGCATACAACATTGGGAAAGTATGAACATCCAATGTTGAAAATGAACTAAAAGATACTGATTATAAAGAATTTATGCAATGTACGTGTAATGGTTATTAGGTATAGTTAATAGAAAATTAATAGCAATGTATCTAAAAGTTACTCAAATGCTTCCCTGACCATAATATTAATTAAATTATTTAATTTATTATTATTAACTTGCATACATTTCATTTAAGCAGATACTTTATAAACACTATAAAACATGATTTTATATGATAATTTTGACGAATAATATATATTTATTTTTTGAACTGCTTATAAAACACACAATTCTCAAGTTAATCTCTTGAAACCTGGACCATTATCATAAAGAAAATGATTCTAATTTATTATTATTAACTTGCATACATCTCATTTAAGCAGATACTTCATTAAAACTATAAAACATGATTTTATATGATAATTTTGACGAATATAAAATATTTTTTTTTTTGATCTGCTTATAAAACAAACAATTCTCAAGATAATCTCTTGAAACCTGGACCACTATATTAAAAAAATGATTCTAATTTATTATTATTAACTTGCATACATCTCATTTAAGCAGATAATTCATTAAAACTATAAAACATGATTTTATATGATAATTTTGACTAATATTAAATATTTATTTTTTGAACTGCTTATAAAACACACAATTCTCAAGTTAATCTCTTGAAACCTGCACCACTATATTAAGAAAATGATTAGAATTTATTATTACTAACTTGCATACATCTCATTTAAGCAGGAACTTCATTAAAACTATAAATCATGATTTTATATGATAATTTTGACGAATATTAAATATTTATTTTTTGAACTGCTTATAAAACACACAATTATCAAGTTAATCTCTTGAAACCTGGACCACTATATTAAGAAAATGATTCTAATTTATAATTATTAACTTGCATACATTTCATTTAAGCAGATTTTTCATAAACACTATAAAACATGATTTTATATGATAATTTTGATGAATAATATACATTTATTTTTTGAACTGCTTATAAAACACACAATTCTCAAGTTAATCTCTTGAAACCTGGACCATTATATTAAGAAAATGATTCTAATTTATTATTATTAACTTGCATACATCTCATTTAAGCAGATACTTCATTAAAACTATAAAACATGATTTTATATGATAATTTTGATGAATAATATACATTTATTTTTTGAACTGCTTATAAAACAAACAATTATCAAGTTAATCTCTTGAAACCTGGACCACTATATTAAGAAAATGATTAGAATTTATTATTACTAACTTGCATACATCTCATTTAAGCAGGAACTTCATTAAAACTATAAAACATGATTTTATATGATAATTTTGACGAATATTAAATATTTATTTTTTGAACTGCTTATAAAACACACAATTCTCAAGTTAATCTCTTGAAACCTGGACCATTATATTAAGAAAATGATTCTAATTTATTATTATTAACTTGCATACATCTCATTTAAGCAGATACATCATTAAAACTATAAAACATGATTTTATATGATAATTTTGATGAATAATATACATTTATTTTTTGAACTGCTTATAAAACACATAATTCTCAAGTTAATCTCTTGAAACCTGGACCATTATATTAAGAAAATGATTCTAATTTATTATTATTAACTTGCATACATCTCATTTAAGCAGATACTTCATTAAAACTATAAAACATGATTTTATATGATAATTTTGACGAATATTAAATATTTATTTTTTGATCTGCTTATAAAACAACAATTCTCAAGATAATCTCTTGAAACCTGGACCACTATATTAAGAAAATGATTAGAATTTATTATTACTAACATGCATACATTTCATTTAAGCAAATTTTTCATAAACACTATAAAACATGATTTTATATGATAATTTTGATGAATAATATACATTTATTTTTTGAACTGCTTATAAAACACACAATTATCAAGTTAATCTCTTGAAACCTGGACCACTATATTAAGAAAATGATTAGAATTTATTATTACTAACTTGCATACATTTCATTTAAGCAGATTTTTCATAAACACTATAAAACATGATTTTATATGATAATTTTGATGAATAATATACATTTATTTTTTGAACTGCTTATAAAACAAACAATTATCAAGTTAATCTCATGAAACCTGGACCACTATATTAAGAAAATGATTAGAATTTATTATTACTAACTTGCATACATTTAATTTAAGCAGATTTTTCATAAACACTATATAACATGATTTTATGATAATTTTGATGAATAATATATATTTATTTTTTGAACTGCTTATAAAACACACAATTCGCAAGTTAATCTCTTGAAACCTTGACCACTATATTAAGAAAATGATTCTAATTTATTATTATTAACTTGCATACATCTCATTTAAGCAGATTTTTCATAAACAATATAAAACATGATTTTATATGATAATTTTGATGAATAATATACATTTATTTTTTGAACTGCTTATAAAACACACAATTATCAAGTTAAACTCTTGAAACCTGGACCACAATATTAAGAAAATGATTAGAATTTATTATTACTAACTTCCATACATTTCATTTAAGCAGATTTTTCATAAACACTATAAAACGTGATTTTATATGATAGTTTTGATGAATTAATATACATTTATTTTTTGAACTGCTTATAAAATACACAATTATCAAGTTAATCTCTTGAAACCTTGACCACTATATTAAGAAAATGATTCTAATTTATTATTATTAACTTGCATACATCTCTTTTAAGCAGATTTTTCATAAACACTATAAAACATGATTTTATATGATAATTTTGATGAATAATATACATTTATTTTTTGAACTGCTTATAAAACACACAATTCTCAAGTTAATCTCTTGAAACCTGCACCACTATATTAAGAAAATGATTAGAATTTATTATTACTAACTTGCATACATCTCATTTAAGCAGGAACTTCATTAAAACTATAAATCATGATTTTATATGATAATTTTGACGAATATTAAATATTTATTTTTTGAACTGCTTATAAAACACACAATTATCAAGTTAATCTCTTGAAACCTGGACCACTATATTAAGAAAATGATTCTAATTTATAATTATTAACTTGCATACATTTCATTTAAGCAGATTTTTCATAAACACTATAAAACATGATTTTATATGATAATTTTGATGAATAATATACATTTATTTTTTGAACTGCTTATAAAACACACAATTCTCAAGTTAATCTCTTGAAACCTGGACCATTATATTAAGAAAATGATTCTAATTTATTATTATTAACTTGCATACATCTCATTTAAGCAGATACTTCATTAAAACTATAAAACATGATTTTATATGATAATTTTGATGAATAATATACATTTATTTTTTGAACTGCTTATAAAACAAACAATTATCAAGTTAATCTCTTGAAACCTGGACCACTATATTAAGAAAATGATTAGAATTTATTATTACTAACTTGCATACATCTCATTTAAGCAGGAACTTCATTAAAACTATAAAACATGATTTTATATGATAATTTTGACGAATATTAAATATTTATTTTTTGAACTGCTTATAAAACACACAATTCTCAAGTTAATCTCTTGAAACCTGGACCACTATATTAAGAAAATGATTAGAATTTATTATTACTAACTTGCATACATTTCATTTAAGCAGATTTTTCATAAACACTATAAAACATGATTTTATATGATAATTTTGATGAATAATATACATTTATTTTTTGAACTGCTTATAAAACAAACAATTATCAAGTTAATCTCATGAAACCTGGACCACTATATTAAGAAAATGATTAGAATTTATTATTACTAACTTGCATACATTTAATTTAAGCAGATTTTTCATAAACACTATATAACATGATTTTATGATAATTTTGATGAATAATATATATTTATTTTTTGAACTGCTTATAAAACACACAATTCGCAAGTTAATCTCTTGAAACCTTGACCACTATATTAAGAAAATGATTCTAATTTATTATTATTAACTTGCATACATCTCATTTAAGCAGATTTTTCATAAACAATATAAAACATGATTTTATATGATAATTTTGATGAATAATATACATTTATTTTTTGAACTGCTTATAAAACACACAATTATCAAGTTAAACTCTTGAAACCTGGACCACAATATTAAGAAAATGATTAGAATTTATTATTACTAACTTCCATACATTTCATTTAAGCAGATTTTTCATAAACACTATAAAACGTGATTTTATATGATAGTTTTGATGAATTAATATACATTTATTTTTTGAACTGCTTATAAAATACACAATTATCAAGTTAATCTCTTGAAACCTTGACCACTATATTAAGAAAATGATTCTAATTTATTATTATTAACTTGCATACATCTCTTTTAAGCAGATTTTTCATAAACACTATAAAACATGATTTTATATGATAATTTTGATGAATAATATACATTTATTTTTTGAACTGCTTATAAAACACACAATTATCAAGTTAATCTCTTGAAACCTGGACCACTATATTAAGAAAATGATTAGAATTTATTATTACTAACTTCCATACATTTCATTTAAGCAGATTTTTCATAAACACTATAAAACGTGATTTTATATGATAATTTTGATGAATTAATATACATTTATTTTTTGAACTGCTTATAAAATACACAATTATCAAGTTAATCTCCTGAAACCTGGACCACTATATTAAGAAAATGATTCTAATTTATTATTATTAACTTGGATACATCTCATTTAAGCAGATACTTCATTAAAACTATAAAACATGATTTTATATGATAATTTTGACGAATATTAAATATTTATTTTTTGATCTGCTTATAAAACAAACAATTCTCAAGATAATCTCTTGAAACCTGGACCACTATATTAAGAAAATGATTCTAATTTATTATTATTAACTTGCATACATCTCATTTAAGCAGATACTTCATTAAAACTATAAAACATGATTTTATATGATAATTTTGATGAATAATATACATTTATTTTTTGAACTGCTTATAAAACAAACAATTATCAAGTTAATCTCTTGAAACCTGGACCACTATATTAAGAAAATGATTAGAATTTATTATTATTAACTTGCATACATCTCATTTAAGCAGATACTTGATTAAAACAATAAAACATGTTTTTATATGATAATTTTGATGAATAATATACATTTATTTTTTGAACTGCTTATAAAGCACTGAGTTATCGAGTCATTCTCCAATTATTATATTTATTTAACTGGATAAATTTTTTTAGATGCAAATACAGCAGATCACTCAAGGGATGCTGAAACATTGTTTGGTATTCAAACAACTCTGGAAAAGTATGAACATCCAATTTTGAAAATGAACTAACGAATACTGATTATAATGAATTTATGCAATTTACATGTAATGGTTATTGAATATAATTTATAGAATATTAATGTAGTGATACAATAGATATTTGTTAATACAGTGAATAAATGATTATTAAACACCTGAGAACTTTTAATTTTCATTCTTAAAATTTGTCTTAGCTTTAAAAATCATTTTATTTTTATTACATTTATAGGATAATTTTGTTGAATATAACAAATTCATACATTTAACTGCTTATAAAATATTTTATTCTCAAGTACGTGTTTTGATACCTTGACTGTTATATTATGAAAATTATTCCATTTTATCATTTATAACTTTCATATGTTTTGTTTAACCAGATATTTTTACTTCATAAGAACTTTAACAAATTATTTTATATGTTAATTTTTACGAATTATACAATTCATATATTTTTCATATTGAATAGAAGAAAATTTAAGTTATTGTTCGAGTGTATTATTTAGTTACATTTATTTTACATTCAAATTCAACAAAATAATTTGGTAGATTTGTACTATCTTTTATGGCTTATCATAATTATTATTTCTTATCATCTGTTATATGATTATATTTCATATCACTTTGCTGTTTTACAATCGTATTTGCATTTAAGTTTTAACTGAAAATTGTTTTTAAATATTTTGTATTAAGAATAAAGTTGTTCAGATAGTTATTGTTTGATTGTTTCCGTTACTGACTTATTCAGTATTTTCCAAATACTAGTTATCATATAAAGATTTTCGTTCTAATTATGGTGTGTAGTAGTGACATTGTTTACTCCAACTATACGCATATTTAACTGACTACAATATTTTCAGATTGCAATACAGCAGACAATGAAAGCCATGGTGAGACATGAATTCGCGATTATATCAGTTTGGAAAATATAAACATCCTATGATGAAAATGGACTAGAAGATACTGATAATAATAATTGTTTTATTCAACGTACGTGTAGAGCTTATAATAGAATATAATTTAAAGAAAATTAATAGTTATGTAACAAAATGTTAATGTCATGATATCCTGACAATAGGACTAAGTAAATGATTCTTATTTACTATAATTAACTTTCATACAATTAATTTAACTTGATACTTCATAAACACTAAAAAACATGATTTTATATGATCATTTTGACGAATATCAAAAATTCATGTTTTAAACTGCTTATAAAGCACTGAGTTATCGAGTCATTCTCCAATTATTATATATATTTAACTGATTAAATTTTTTTAGATGGCAATACAGCAGATGACTCAAGGAATGCTGAGACATTTATTTGTATGCATACAACTTTGGGAAAGTATGAACATCCAATGTTGAAAATGAACTAAAAGATACTGATTATAAAGAATTTATGCAATGTACGTGTAATGGTTATTAGGTATAGTTAATAGAAAATTAATAGCAATGTATCTAAAAGTTACTCAAATGCTTCCCTGACCATAATATTAATTAAATTATTTAATTTATTATTATTAACTTGCATACATTTCATTTAAGCAGATACTTTATAAACACTATAAAACATGATTTTATATGATAATTTTGACGAATAATATATATTTATTTTTTGAACTGCTTATAAAACACACAATTCTCAAGTTAATCTCTTGAAACCTGGACCATTATCATAAAGATAATGATTCTAATTTATTATTATTAACTTGCATACATCTCATTTAAGCAGATACTTCATTAAAACTATAAAACATGATTTTATATGATAATTTTGACGAATATTAAATATTTATTTTTTGAACTGCTTATAAAACACACAATTCTCAAGTTAATCTCTTGAAACCTGGACCATTATATTAAGAAAATGATTCTAATTTATTATTATTAACTTGCATACATCTCATTTAAGCAGATACTTCATTAAAACTATAAAACATGATTTTATATGATAATTTTGATGAATAATATACATTTATTTTTTGAACTGCTTATAAAACAAACAATTATCAAGTTAATCTCTTGAAACCTGCACCACTATATTAAGAAAATGATTAGAATTTATTATTACTAACTTGCATACATCTCATTTAAGCAGGAACTTCATTAAAACTATAAAACATGATTTTATATGATAATTTTGACGAATATTAAATATTTATTTTTTGAACTGCTTATAAAACAAACAATTATCAAGTTAATCTCTTGAAACCTGGACCACTATATTAAGAAAATGATTAGAATTTATTATTACTAACATGCATACATTTCATTTAAGCAAATTTTTCATAAACACTATAAAACATGATTTTATATGATAATTTTGATGAATAATATACATTTATTTTTTGAACTGCTTATAAAACACACAATTATCAAGTTAATCTCTTGAAACCTGGACCACTATATTAAGAAAATGATTAGAATTTATTATTACTAACTTGCATACATTTCATTTAAGCAGATTTTTCATAAACACTATAAAACATGATTTTATATGATAATTTTGATGAATAATATACATTTATTTTTTGAACTGCTTATAAAACAAACAATTATCAAGTTAATCTCATGAAACCTGGACCACTATATTAAGAAAATGATTCTAATTTATAATTATTAACTTGCATACATTTCATTTAAGCAGATTTTTCATAAACACTATAAAACATGATTTTATATGATAATTTTGATGAATAATATACATTTATTTTTTGAACTGCTTATAAAACACACAATTCTCAAGTTAATCTCTTGAAACCTGGACCATTATATTAAGAAAATGATTCTAATTTATTATTATTAACTTGCATACATCTCATTTAAGCAGATACTTCATTAAAACTATAAAACATGATTTTATATGATAATTTTGATGAATAATATACATTTATTTTTTGAACTGCTTATAAAACACACAATTCTCAAGTTAATCTCTTGAAACCTGGACCATTATATTAAGAAAATGATTCTAATTTATTATTATTAACTTGCATACATCTCATTTAAGCAGATACTTCATTAAAACTATAAAACATGATTTTATATGATAATTTTGACGAATATTAAATATTTATTTTTTGATCTGCTTATAAAACAAACAATTCTCAAGATAATCTCTTGAAACCTGGACCACTATATTAAGAAAATGATTCTAATTTATTATTATTAACTTGCATACATCTCATTTAAGCAGATACTTGATTAAAACAATAAAACATGTTTTTATATGATAATTTTGATGAATAATATACATTTATTTTTTGAACTGCTTATAAAGCACTGAGTTATCGAGTCATTCTCCAATTATTATATTTATTTAACTGGATAAATTTTTTTAGATGCAAATACAGCAGATCACTCAAGGGATGCTGAAACATTGTTTGGTATTCAAACAACTCTGGAAAAGTATGGACATCCAATTTTGAAAATGAACTAACGAATACTGATTATAATGAATTTATGCAATTTACATGTAATGGTTATTGAATATAATTTATAGAATATTAATGTAGTGATACAATAGATATTTGTTAATACAGTGAATAAATGATTATTAAACACCTGAGAACTTTTAATTTTCATTCTTAAAATTTGTCTTAGCTTTAAAAATCATTTTATTTTTATTACATTTATAGGATAATTTTGTTGAATATAACAAATTCATACATTTAACTGCTTATAAAATATTTTATTCTCAAGTACGTGTTTTGATACCTTGACTGTTATATTATGAAAATTATTCCATTTTATCATTTATAACTTTCATATGTTTTGTTTAACCAGATATTTTTACTTCATAAGAACTTTAACAAATTATTTTATATGTTAATTTTTACGAATTATACAATTCATATTTTTTTCATATTGAATAGAAGAAAATTTAAGTTATTGTTCGAGTGTATTATTTAGTTACATTTATTTTACATTCAAATTCAACAAAATAATTTGGTAGATTTGTAATATCTTTAATGGCTTATCATAATTATTATTTCTTATCATCTGTTATATGATTATATTTCATATCACTTTGCTGTTTTACAATCGTATTTGCATTTAAGTTTTAACTGAAAATTGTTTTTAAATATTTTGTATTAAGAATAAAGTTGTTCAGATAGTTATTGTTTGATTGTTTCCGTTACTGACTTATTCAGTATTTTCCAAATACTAGTTATCATATAAAGATTTTCGTTCTAATTATGGTGTGTAGTAGTGACATTGTTTACTCCAACTATACGCATATTTAACTGACTACAATATTTTCAGATTGCAATACAGCAGACAATGAAAGCCATGGTGAGACATGAATTCGCGATTATATCAGTTTGGAAAATATAAACATCCTATGATGAAAATGGACTAGAAGATACTGATAATAATAATTGTTTTATTCAACGTACGTGTAGAGCTTATAATAGAATATAATTTAAAGAAAATTAATAGTTATGTAACAAAATGTTAATGTCATGATATCCTGACAATAGGACTAAGTAAATGATTCTTATTTACTATAATTAACTTTCATACAATTAATTTAACTTGATACTTCATAAACACTAAAAAACATGATTTTATATGATCATTTTGACGAATATCAAAAATTCATGTTTTAAACTGCTTATAAAGCACTGAGTTATCGAGTCATTCTCCAATTATTATATATATTTAACTGATTAAATTTTTTTAGATGGCAATACAGCAGATGACTCAAGGAATGCTGAGACATTTATTTGTATGCATACAACTTTGGGAAAGTATGAACATCCAATGTTGAAAATGAACTAAAAGATACTGATTATAAAGAATTTATGCAATGTACGTGTAATGGTTATTAGGTATAGTTAATAGAAAATTAATAGCAATGTATCTAAAAGTTACTCAAATGCTTCCCTGACCATAATATTAATTAAATTATTTAATTTATTATTATTAACTTGCATACATTTCATTTAAGCAGATACTTTATAAACACTATAAAACATGATTTTATATGATAATTTTGACGAATAATATATATTTATTTTTTGAACTGCTTATAAAACACACAATTCTCAAGTTAATCTCTTGAAACCTGGACCATTATCATAAAGATAATGATTCTAATTTATTATTATTAACTTGCATACATCTCATTTAAGCAGATACTTCATTAAAACTATAAAACATGATTTTATATGATAATTTTGACGAATATTAAATATTTATTTTTTGAACTGCTTATAAAACACACAATTCTCAAGTTAATCTCTTGAAACCTGGACCATTATATTAAGAAAATGATTCTAATTTATTATTATTAACTTGCATACATCTCATTTAAGCAGATACTTCATTAAAACTATAAAACATGATTTTATATGATAATTTTGATGAATAATATACATTTATTTTTTGAACTGCTTATAAAACAAACAATTATCAAGTTAATCTCTTGAAACCTGCACCACTATATTAAGAAAATGATTAGAATTTATTATTACTAACTTGCATACATCTCATTTAAGCAGGAACTTCATTAAAACTATAAAACATGATTTTATATGATAATTTTGACGAATATTAAATATTTATTTTTTGAACTGCTTATAAAACAAACAATTATCAAGTTAATCTCTTGAAACCTGGACCACTATATTAAGAAAATGATTAGAATTTATTATTACTAACATGCATACATTTCATTTAAGCAAATTTTTCATAAACACTATAAAACATGATTTTATATGATAATTTTGATGAATAATATACATTTATTTTTTGAACTGCTTATAAAACACACAATTATCAAGTTAATCTCTTGAAACCTGGACCACTATATTAAGAAAATGATTAGAATTTATTATTACTAACTTGCATACATTTCATTTAAGCAGATTTTTCATAAACACTATAAAACATGATTTTATATGATAATTTTGATGAATAATATACATTTATTTTTTGAACTGCTTATAAAACAAACAATTATCAAGTTAATCTCATGAAACCTGGACCACTATATTAAGAAAATGATTCTAATTTATAATTATTAACTTGCATACATTTCATTTAAGCAGATTTTTCATAAACACTATAAAACATGATTTTATATGATAATTTTGATGAATAATATACATTTATTTTTTGAACTGCTTATAAAACACACAATTCTCAAGTTAATCTCTTGAAACCTGGACCATTATATTAAGAAAATGATTCTAATTTATTATTATTAACTTGCATACATCTCATTTAAGCAGATACTTCATTAAAACTATAAAACATGATTTTATATGATAATTTTGATGAATAATATACATTTATTTTTTGAACTGCTTATAAAACACACAATTCTCAAGTTAATCTCTTGAAACCTGGACCATTATATTAAGAAAATGATTCTAATTTATTATTATTAACTTGCATACATCTCATTTAAGCAGATACTTCATTAAAACTATAAAACATGATTTTATATGATAATTTTGACGAATATTAAATATTTATTTTTTGATCTGCTTATAAAACAAACAATTCTCAAGATAATCTCTTGAAACCTGGACCACTATATTAAGAAAATGATTCTAATTTATTATTATTAACTTGCATACATCTCATTTAAGCAGATACTTGATTAAAACAATAAAACATGTTTTTATATGATAATTTTGATGAATAATATACATTTATTTTTTGAACTGCTTATAAAGCACTGAGTTATCGAGTCATTCTCCAATTATTATATTTATTTAACTGGATAAATTTTTTTAGATGCAAATACAGCAGATCACTCAAGGGATGCTGAAACATTGTTTGGTATTCAAACAACTCTGGAAAAGTATGGACATCCAATTTTGAAAATGAACTAACGAATACTGATTATAATGAATTTATGCAATTTACATGTAATGGTTATTGAATATAATTTATAGAATATTAATGTAGTGATACAATAGATATTTGTTAATACAGTGAATAAATGATTATTAAACACCTGAGAACTTTTAATTTTCATTCTTAAAATTTGTCTTAGCTTTAAAAATCATTTTATTTTTATTACATTTATAGGATAATTTTGTTGAATATAACAAATTCATACATTTAACTGCTTATAAAATATTTTATTCTCAAGTACGTGTTTTGATACCTTGACTGTTATATTATGAAAATTATTCCATTTTATCATTTATAACTTTCATATGTTTTGTTTAACCAGATATTTTTACTTCATAAGAACTTTAACAAATTATTTTATATGTTAATTTTTACGAATTATACAATTCATATTTTTTTCATATTGAATAGAAGAAAATTTAAGTTATTGTTCGAGTGTATTATTTAGTTACATTTATTTTACATTCAAATTCAACAAAATAATTTGGTAGATTTGTAATATCTTTAATGGCTTATCATAATTATTATTTCTTATCATCTGTTATATGATTATATTTCATATCACTTTGCTGTTTTACAATCGTATTTGCATTTAAGTTTTAACTGAAAATTGTTTTTAAATATTTTGTATTAAGAATAAAGTTGTTCAGATAGTTATTGTTTGATTGTTTCCGTTACTGACTTATTCAGTATTTTCCAAATACTAGTTATCATATAAAGATTTTCGTTCTAATTATGGTGTGTAGTAGTGACATTGTTTACTCCAACTATACGCATATTTAACTGACTACAATATTTTCAGATTGCAATACAGCAGACAATGAAAGCCATGGTGAGACATGAATTCGCGATTATATCAGTTTGGAAAATATAAACATCCTATGATGAAAATGGACTAGAAGATACTGATAATAATAATTGTTTTATTCAACGTACGTGTAGAGCTTATAATAGAATATAATTTAAAGAAAATTAATAGTTATGTAACAAAATGTTAATGTCATGATATCCTGACAATAGGACTAAGTAAATGATTCTTATTTACTATAATTAACTTTCATACAATTAATTTAACTTGATACTTCATAAACACTAAAAAACATGATTTTATATGATCATTTTGACGAATATCAAAAATTCATGTTTTAAACTGCTTATAAAGCACTGAGTTATCGAGTCATTCTCCAATTATTATATATATTTAACTGATTAAATTTTTTTAGATGGCAATACAGCAGATGACTCAAGGAATGCTGAGACATTTATTTGTATGCATACAACTTTGGGAAAGTATGAACATCCAATGTTGAAAATGAACTAAAAGATACTGATTATAAAGAATTTATGCAATGTACGTGTAATGGTTATTAGGTATAGTTAATAGAAAATTAATAGCAATGTATCTAAAAGTTACTCAAATGCTTCCCTGACCATAATATTAATTAAATTATTTAATTTATTATTATTAACTTGCATACATTTCATTTAAGCAGATACTTTATAAACACTATAAAACATGATTTTATATGATAATTTTGACGAATAATATATATTTATTTTTTGAACTGCTTATAAAACACACAATTCTCAAGTTAATCTCTTGAAACCTGGACCATTATCATAAAGAAAATGATTCTAATTTATTATTATTAACTTGCATACATCTCATTTAAGCAGATACTTCATTAAAACTATAAAACATGATTTTATATGATAATTTTGACGAATATAAAATATTTTTTTTTTGATCTGCTTATAAAACAAACAATTCTCAAGTTAATCTCTTGAAACCTGGACCACTATATTAAGAAAATGATTCTAATTTATTATTATTAACTTGCATACATCTCATTTAAGCAGATACTTCATTAAAACTATAAAACATGATTTTATATGATAATTTTGATGAATAATATACATTTATTTTTTGAACTGCTTATAAAACACACAATTCTCAAGTTAATCTCTTGAAACCTGGACCATTATATTAAGAAAATGATTCTAATTTATTATTATTAACTTGCATACATCTCATTTAAGCAGATACTTCATTAAAACTATAAAACATGATTTTATATGATAATTTTGACGAATATTAAATATTTATTTTTTGATCTGCTTATAAAACAAACAATTCTCAAGATAATCTCTTGAAACCTGGACCACTATATTAAGAAAATGATTCTAATTTATTATTATTAACTTGCATACATCTCATTTAAGCAGATACTTGATTAAAACAATAAAACATGTTTTTATATGATAATTTTGATGAATAATATACATTTATTTTTTGAACTGCTTATAAAGCACTGAGTTATCGAGTCATTCTCCAATTATTATATTTATTTAACTGGATAAATTTTTTTAGATGCAAATACAGCAGATCACTCAAGGGATGCTGAAACATTGTTTGGTATTCAAACAACTCTGGAAAAGTATGAACATCCAATTTTGAAAATGAACTAACGAATACTGATTATAATGAATTTATGCAATTTACATGTAATGGTTATTGAATATAATTTATAGAATATTAATGTAGTGATACAATAGATATTTGTTAATACAGTGAATAAATGATTATTAAACACCTGAGAACTTTTAATTTTCATTCTTAAAATTTGTCTTAGCTTTAAAAATCATTTTATTTTTATTACATTTATAGGATAATTTTGTTGAATATAACAAATTCATACATTTAACTGCTTATAAAATATTTTATTCTCAAGTACGTGTTTTGATACCTTGACTGTTATATTATGAAAATTATTCCATTTTATCATTTATAACTTTCATATGTTTTGTTTAACCAGATATTTTTACTTCATAAGAACTTTAACAAATTATTTTATATGTTAATTTTTACGAATTATACAATTCATATTTTTTTCATATTGAATAGAAGAAAATTTAAGTTATTGTTCGAGTGTATTATTTAGTTACATTTATTTTACATTCAAATTCAACAAAATAATTTGGTAGATTTGTAATATCTTTTATGGCTTATCATAATTATTATTTCTTATCATCTGTTATATGATTATATTTCATATCACTTTGCTGTTTTACAATCGTATTTGCATTTAAGTTTTAACTGAAAATTGTTTTTAAATATTTTGTATTAAGAATAAAGTTGTTCAGATAGTTATTGTTTGATTGTTTCCGTTACTGACTTATTCAGTATTTTCCAAATACTAGTTATCATATAAAGATTTTCGTTCTAATTATGGTGTGTAGTAGTGACATTGTTTACTCCAACTATACGCATATTTAACTGACTACAATATTTTCAGATTGCAATACAGCAGACAATGAAAGCCATGGTGAGACATGAATTCGCGATTATATCAGTTTGGAAAATATAAACATCCTATGATGAAAATGGACTAGAAGATACTGATAATAATAATTGTTTTATTCAACGTACGTGTAGAGCTTATAATAGAATATAATTTAAAGAAAATTAATAGTTATGTAACAAAATGTTAATGTCATGATATCCTGACAATAGGACTAAGTAAATGATTCTTATTTACTATAATTAACTTTCATACAATTAATTTAACTTGATACTTCATAAACACTAAAAAACATGATTTTATATGATCATTTTGACGAATATCAAAAATTCATGTTTTAAACTGCTTATAAAGCACTGAGTTATCGAGTCATTCTCCAATTATTATATATATTTAACTGATTAAATTTTTTTAGATGGCAATACAGCAGATGACTCAAGGAATGCTGAGACATTTATTTGTATGCATACAACTTTGGGAAAGTATGAACATCCAATGTTGAAAATGAACTAAAAGATACTGATTATAAAGAATTTATGCAATGTACGTGTAATGGTTATTAGGTATAGTTAATAGAAAATTAATAGCAATGTATCTAAAAGTTACTCAAATGCTTCCCTGACCATAATATTAATTAAATTATTTAATTTATTATTATTAACTTGCATACATTTCATTTAAGCAGATACTTTATAAACACTATAAAACATGATTTTATATGATAATTTTGACGAATAATATATATTTATTTTTTGAACTGCTTATAAAACACACAATTCTCAAGTTAATCTCTTGAAACCTGGACCATTATCATAAAGAAAATGATTCTAATTTATTATTATTAACTTGCATACATCTCATTTAAGCAGATACTTCATTAAAACTATAAAACATGATTTTATATGATAATTTTGACGAATATAAAATATTTTTTTTTTGATCTGCTTATAAAACAAACAATTCTCAAGATAATCTCTTGAAACCTGGACCACTATATTAAGAAAATGATTCTAATTTATTATTATTAACTTCCATACATCTCATTTAAGCAGATACTTCATTAAAACTATAAAACATGATTTTATATGATAATTTTGACGAATATTAAATATTTATTTTTTGAACTGCTTATAAAACACACAATTCTCAAGTTAATCTCTTGAAACCTGGACCATTATATTAAGAAAATGATTCTAATTTATTATTATTAACTTGCATACATCTCATTTAAGCAGATACTTCATTAAAACTATAAAACATGATTTTATATGATAATTTTGACTAATATTAAATATTTATTTTTTGAACTGCTTATAAAACACACAATTCTCAAGTTAATCTCTTGAAACCTGGACCATTATATTAAGAAAATGATTCTAATTTATTATTATTAACTTGCATACATCTCATTTAAGCAGATACATCATTAAAACTATAAAACATGATTTTATATGATAATTTTGATGAATAATATACATTTATTTTTTGAACTGCTTATAAAACACATAATTCTCAAGTTAATCTCTTGAAACCTGGACCATTATATTAAGAAAATGATTCTAATTTATTATTATTAACTTGCATAAATCTCATTTAAGCAGATACTTCATTAAAACTATAAAACATGATTTTATATGATAATTTTGACGAATATTAAATATTTATTTTTTGATCTGCTTATAAAACACACAATTCTCAAGTTAATCTCTTGAAACCTGGACCATTATATTAAGAAAATGATTCTAATTTATTATTATTAACTTGCATACATCTCATTTAAGCAGATACTTCATTAAAACTATAAAACATGATTTTATATGATAATTTTGATGAATAATATACATTTATTTTTTGAACTGCTTATAAAACAAACAATTATCAAGTTAATCTCTTGAAACCTGGACCACTATATTAAGAAAATGATTAGAATTTATTATTACTAACTTGCATACATCTCATTTAAGCAGGAACTTCATTAAAACTATAAAACATGATTTTATATGATAATTTTGACGAATATTAAATATTTATTTTTTGAACTGCTTATAAAACAAACAATTATCAAGTTAATCTCTTGAAACCTGGACCATTATATTAAGAAAATGATTCTAATTTATTATTATTAACTTGCATACATCTCATTTAAGCAGATACTTCATTAAAACTATAAAACATGATTTTATATGATAATTTTGACGAATATTAAATATTTATTTTTTGATCTGCTTATAAAACAAACAATTCTCAAGATAATCTCTTGAAACCTGGACCACTATATTAAGAAAATGATTCTAATTTATTATTATTAACTTGCATACATCTCATTTAAGCAGATACTTGATTAAAACAATAAAACATGTTTTTATATGATAATTTTGATGAATAATATACATTTATTTTTTGAACTGCTTATAAAGCACTGAGTTATCGAGTCATTCTCCAATTATTATATTTATTTAACTGGATAAATTTTTTTAGATGCAAATACAGCAGATCACTCAAGGGATGCTGAAACATTGTTTGGTATTCAAACAACTCTGGAAAAGTATGAACATCCAATTTTGAAAATGAACTAACGAATACTGATTATAATGAATTTATGCAATTTACATGTAATGGTTATTGAATATAATTTATAGAATATTAATGTAGTGATACAATAGATATTTGTTAATACAGTGAATAAATGATTATTAAACACCTGAGAACTTTTAATTTTCATTCTTAAAATTTGTCTTAGCTTTAAAAATCATTTTATTTTTATTACATTTATAGGATAATTTTGTTGAATATAACAAATTCATACATTTAACTGCTTATAAAATATTTTATTCTCAAGTACGTGTTTTGATACCTTGACTGTTATATTATGAAAATTATTCCATTTTATCATTTATAACTTTCATATGTTTTGTTTAACCAGATATTTTTACTTCATAAGAACTTTAACAAATTATTTTATATGTTAATTTTTACGAATTATACAATTCATATTTTTTTCATATTGAATAGAAGAAAATTTAAGTTATTGTTCGAGTGTATTATTTAGTTACATTTATTTTACATTCAAATTCAACAAAATAATTTGGTAGATTTGTAATATCTTTTATGGCTTATCATAATTATTATTTCTTATCATCTGTTATATGATTATATTTCATATCACTTTGCTGTTTTACAATCGTATTTGCATTTAAGTTTTAACTGAAAATTGTTTTTAAATATTTTGTATTAAGAATAAAGTTGTTCAGATAGTTATTGTTTGATTGTTTCCGTTACTGACTTATTCAGTATTTTCCAAATACTAGTTATCATATAAAGATTTTCGTTCTAATTATGGTGTGTAGTAGTGACATTGTTTACTCCAACTATACGCATATTTAACTGACTACAATATTTTCAGATTGCAATACAGCAGACAATGAAAGCCATGGTGAGACATGAATTCGCGATTATATCAGTTTGGAAAATATAAACATCCTATGATGAAAATGGACTAGAAGATACTGATAATAATAATTGTTTTATTCAACGTACGTGTAGAGCTTATAATAGAATATAATTTAAAGAAAATTAATAGTTATGTAACAAAATGTTAATGTCATGATATCCTGACAATAGGACTAAGTAAATGATTCTTATTTACTATAATTAACTTTCATACAATTAATTTAACTTGATACTTCATAAACACTAAAAAACATGATTTTATATGATCATTTTGACGAATATCAAAAATTCATGTTTTAAACTGCTTATAAAGCACTGAGTTATCGAGTCATTCTCCAATTATTATATATATTTAACTGATTAAATTTTTTTAGATGGCAATACAGCAGATGACTCAAGGAATGCTGAGACATTTATTTGTATGCATACAACTTTGGGAAAGTATGAACATCCAATGTTGAAAATGAACTAAAAGATACTGATTATAAAGAATTTATGCAATGTACGTGTAATGGTTATTAGGTATAGTTAATAGAAAATTAATAGCAATGTATCTAAAAGTTACTCAAATGCTTCCCTGACCATAATATTAATTAAATTATTTAATTTATTATTATTAACTTGCATACATTTCATTTAAGCAGATACTTTATAAACACTATAAAACATGATTTTATATGATAATTTTGACGAATAATATATATTTATTTTTTGAACTGCTTATAAAACACACAATTCTCAAGTTAATCTCTTGAAACCTGGACCATTATCATAAAGAAAATGATTCTAATTTATTATTATTAACTTGCATACATCTCATTTAAGCAGATACTTCATTAAAACTATAAAACATGATTTTATATGATAATTTTGACGAATATAAAATATTTTTTTTTTGATCTGCTTATAAAACAAACAATTCTCAAGATAATCTCTTGAAACCTGGACCACTATATTAAGAAAATGATTCTAATTTATTATTATTAACTTGCATACATCTCATTTAAGCAGATACTTCATTAAAACTATAAAACATGATTTTATATGATAATTTTGATGAATAATATACATTTATTTTTTGAACTGCTTATAAAACACACAATTCTCAAGTTAATCTCTTGAAACCTGGACCATTATATTAAGAAAATGATTCTAATTTATTATTATTAACTTGCATACATCTCATTTAAGCAGATACTTCATTAAAACTATAAAACATGATTTTATATGATAATTTTGACGAATATTAAATATTTATTTTTTGATCTGCTTATAAAACAAACAATTCTCAAGATAATCTCTTGAAACCTGGACCACTATATTAAGAAAATGATTCTAATTTATTATTATTAACTTGCATACATCTCATTTAAGCAGATACTTGATTAAAACAATAAAACATGTTTTTATATGATAATTTTGATGAATATGAAATATTTTTTTTTTGATCTGCTTATAAAACAAACAATTCTCAAGATAATCTCTTGAAACCTGGACCACTATATTAAGAAAATGATTCTAATTTATTATTATTAACTTGCATACATCTCATTTAAGCAGATACTTCATTAAAACTATAAAACATGATTTTATATGATAATTTTGATGAATAATATACATTTATTTTTTGAACTGCTTATAAAACACACAATTCTCAAGTTAATCTCTTGAAACCTGGACCATTATATTAAGAAAATGATTCTAATTTATTATTATTAACTTGCATACATCTCATTTAAGCAGATACTTCATTAAAACTATAAAACATGATTTTATATGATAATTTTGACGAATATTAAATATTTATTTTTTGATCTGCTTATAAAACAAACAATTCTCAAGATAATCTCTTGAAACCTGGACCACTATATTAAGAAAATGATTCTAATTTATTATTATTAACTTGCATACATCTCATTTAAGCAGATACTTGATTAAAACAATAAAACATGTTTTTATATGATAATTTTGATGAATAATATACATTTATTTTTTGAACTGCTTATAAAGCACTGAGTTATCGAGTCATTCTCCAATTATTATATTTATTTAACTGGATAAATTTTTTTAGATGCAAATACAGCAGATCACTCAAGGGATGCTGAAACATTGTTTGGTATTCAAACAACTCTGGAAAAGTATGAACATCCAATTTTGAAAATGAACTAACGAATACTGATTATAATGAATTTATGCAATTTACATGTAATGGTTATTGAATATAATTTATAGAATATTAATGTAGTGATACAATAGATATTTGTTAATACAGTGAATAAATGATTATTAAACACCTGAGAACTTTTAATTTTCATTCTTAAAATTTGTCTTAGCTTTAAAAATCATTTTATTTTTATTACATTTATAGGATAATTTTGTTGAATATAACAAATTCATACATTTAACTGCTTATAAAATATTTTATTCTCAAGTACGTGTTTTGATACCTTGACTGTTATATTATGAAAATTATTCCATTTTATCATTTATAACTTTCATATGTTTTGTTTAACCAGATATTTTTACTTCATAAGAACTTTAACAAATTATTTTATATGTTAATTTTTACGAATTATACAATTCATATTTTTTTCATATTGAATAGAAGAAAATTTAAGTTATTGTTCGAGTGTATTATTTAGTTACATTTATTTTACATTCAAATTCAACAAAATAATTTGGTAGATTTGTAATATCTTTTATGGCTTATCATAATTATTATTTCTTATCATCTGTTATATGATTATATTTCATATCACTTTGCTGTTTTACAATCGTATTTGCATTTAAGTTTTAACTGAAAATTGTTTTTAAATATTTTGTATTAAGAATAAAGTTGTTCAGATAGTTATTGTTTGATTGTTTCCGTTACTGACTTATTCAGTATTTTCCAAATACTAGTTATCATATAAAGATTTTCGTTCTAATTATGGTGTGTAGTAGTGACATTGTTTACTCCAACTATACGCATATTTAACTGACTACAATATTTTCAGATTGCAATACAGCAGACAATGAAAGCCATGGTGAGACATGAATTCGCGATTATATCAGTTTGGAAAATATAAACATCCTATGATGAAAATGGACTAGAAGATACTGATAATAATAATTGTTTTATTCAACGTACGTGTAGAGCTTATAATAGAATATAATTTAAAGAAAATTAATAGTTATGTAACAAAATGTTAATGTCATGATATCCTGACAATAGGACTAAGTAAATGATTCTTATTTACTATAATTAACTTTCATACAATTAATTTAACTTGATACTTCATAAACACTAAAAAACATGATTTTATATGATCATTTTGACGAATATCAAAAATTCATGTTTTAAACTGCTTATAAAGCACTGAGTTATCGAGTCATTCTCCAATTATTATATATATTTAACTGATTAAATTTTTTTAGATGGCAATACAGCAGATGACTCAAGGAATGCTGAGACATTTATTTGTATGCATACAACTTTGGGAAAGTATGAACATCCAATGTTGAAAATGAACTAAAAGATACTGATTATAAAGAATTTATGCAATGTACGTGTAATGGTTATTAGGTATAGTTAATAGAAAATTAATAGCAATGTATCTAAAAGTTACTCAAATGCTTCCCTGACCATAATATTAATTAAATTATTTAATTTATTATTATTAACTTGCATACATTTCATTTAAGCAGATACTTTATAAACACTATAAAACATGATTTTATATGATAATTTTGACGAATAATATATATTTATTTTTTGAACTGCTTATAAAACACACAATTCTCAAGTTAATCTCTTGAAACCTGGACCATTATCATAAAGAAAATGATTCTAATTTATTATTATTAACTTGCATACATCTCATTTAAGCAGATACTTCATTAAAACTATAAAACATGATTTTATATGATAATTTTGACGAATATAAAATATTTTTTTTTTGATCTGCTTATAAAACAAACAATTCTCAAGATAATCTCTTGAAACCTGGACCACTATATTAAGAAAATGATTCTAATTTATTATTATTAACTTGCATACATCTCATTTAAGCAGATACTTCATTAAAACTATAAAACATGATTTTATATGATAATTTTGACGAATATTAAATATTTATTTTTTGAACTGCTTATAAAACACACAATTCTCAAGTTAATCTCTTGAAACCTGGACCATTATATTAAGAAAATGATTCTAATTTATTATTATTAACTTGCATACATCTCATTTAAGCAGATACTTCATTAAAACTATAAAACATGATTTTATATGATAATTTTGACTAATATTAAATATTTATTTTTTGAACTGCTTATAAAACACACAATTCTCAAGTTAATCTCTTGAAACCTGGACCATTATATTAAGAAAATGATTCTAATTTATTATTATTAACTTGCATACATCTCATTTAAGCAGATACATCATTAAAACTATAAAACATGATTTTATATGATAATTTTGATGAATAATATACATTTATTTTTTGAACTGCTTATAAAACACATAATTCTCAAGTTAATCTCTTGAAACCTGGACCATTATATTAAGAAAATGATTCTAATTTATTATTATTAACTTGCATAAATCTCATTTAAACAGATACTTCATTAAAACTATAAAACATGATTTTATATGATAATTTTGACGAATATTAAATATTTATTTTTTGATCTGCTTATAAAACACACAATTCTCAAGTTAATCTCTTGAAACCTGGACCATTATATTAAGAAAATGATTCTAATTTATTATTATTAACTTGCATACATCTCATTTAAGCAGATACTTCATTAAAACTATAAAACATGATTTTATATGATAATTTTGATGAATAATATACATTTATTTTTTGAACTGCTTATAAAACAAACAATTATCAAGTTAATCTCTTGAAACCTGGACCACTATATTAAGAAAATGATTAGAATTTATAATTACTAACTTGCATACATCTCATTTAAGCAGGAACTTCATTAAAACTATAAAACATGATTTTATATGATAATTTTGACGAATATTAAATATTTATTTTTTGAACTGCTTATAAAACAAACAATTATCAAGTTAATCTCTTGAAACCTGGACCACTATATTAAGAAAATGATTAGAATTTATTATTACTAACTTGCATACATCTCATTTAAGCAGGAACTTCATTAAAACTATAAAACATGATTTTATATGATAATTTTGACGAATATTAAATATTTATTTTTTGAACTGCTTATAAAACAAACAATTCTCAAGATAATCTCTTGAAACCTGGACCACTATATTAAGAAAATGATTCTAATTTATTATTATTAACTTGCATACATCTCATTTAAGCAGATACTTCATTAAAACTATAAAACATGATTTTATATGATAATTTTGACGAATATTAAATATTTATTTTTTGAACTGCTTATAAAACACACAATTCTCAAGTTAATCTCTTGAAACCTGGACCATTATATTAAGAAAATGATTCTAATTTATTATTATTAACTTGCATACATCTCATTTAAGCAGATACTTCATTAAAACTATAAAACATGATTTTATATGATAATTTTGACGAATATTAAATATTTATTTTTTGAACTGCTTATAAAACACACAATTCTCAAGTTAATATCTTGAAACCTGGACCATTATATTCAGAAAATGATTCTAATTTATTATTATTAACTTGCATACATCTCATTTAAGCAGATACATCATTAAAACTATAAAACATGATTTTATATGATAATTTTGATGAATAATATACATTTATTTTTTGAACTGCTTATAAAACACATAATTCTCAAGTTAATCTCTTGAAACCTGGACCATTATATTAAGAAAATGATTCTAATTTATTATTATTAACTTGCATACATCTCATTTAAGCAGATACTTCATTAAAACTATAAAACATGATTTTATATGATAATTTTGATGAATAATATACATTTATTTTTTGAACTGCTTATAAAACAAACAATTATCATGTTAATCTCTTGAAACCTGGACCACTATATTAAGAAAATGATTAGAATTTATTATTACTAACTTGCATACATCTCATTTAAGCAGGAACTTCATTAAAACTATAAAACATGATTTTATATGATAATTTTGATGAATAATATACATTTATTTTTTGAACTGCTTATAAAACAAACAATTATCAAGTTAATCTCATGAAACCTGGACCACTATATTAAGAAAATGATTCTAATTTATAATTATTAACTTGCATACATTTCATTTAAGCAGATTTTTCATAAACACTATAAAACATGATTTTATATGATAATTTTGATGAATAATATACATTTATTTTTTGAACTGCTTATAAAACACATAATTCTCAAGTTAATCTCTTGAAACCTGGACCATTATATTAAGAAAATGATTCTAATTTATTATTATTAACTTGCATACATCTCATTTAAGCAGATACTTCATTAAAACTATAAAACATGTTTTTATATGATAATTTTGATGAATAATATACATTTATTTTTTGAACTGCTTATAAAGCACTGAGTTATCGAGTCATTCTCCAATTATTATATTTATTTAACTGGATAAATTTTTTTAGATGCAAATACAGCAGATCACTCAAGGGATGCTGAAACATTGTTTGGTATTCAAACAACTCTGGAAAAGTATGAACATCCAATTTTGAAAATGAACTAACGAATACTGATTATATTGAATTTATGCAATTTACATGTAATGGTTATTGAATATAATTTATAGAATATTAATGTAGTGATACAATAGATATTTGTTAATACAGTGAATAAATGATTATTAAACACCTGAGAACTTTTAATTTTCATTCTTAAAATTTGTCTTAGCTTTAAAAATCATTTTATTTTTATTACAATTATAGGATAATTTTGTTGAATATAACAAATTCATACATTTAACTGCTTATAAAATATTTTATTCTCAAGTACGTGTTTTGATACCTTGACTGTTATATTATGAAAATTATTCCATTTTATCATTTATAACTTTCATATGTTTTGTTTAACCAGATATTTTTACTTCATAAGAACTTTAACAAATTATTTTATATGTTAATTTTTACGAATTATACAATTCATATTTTTTTCATATTGAATAGAAGAAAATTTAAGTTATTGTTCGAGTGTATTATTTAGTTACATTTATTTTACATTCAAATTCAACAAAATAATTTGGTAGATTTGTACTATCTTTTATGGCTTATCATAATTATTATTTCTTATCATCTGTTATATGATTATATTTCATATCACTTTGCTGTTTTACAATCGTATTTGCATTTAAGTTTTAACTGAAAATTGTTTTTAAATATTTTGTATTAAGAATAAAGTTGTTCAGATAGTTATTGTTTGATTGTTTCCGTTACTGACTTATTCAGTATTTTCCAAATACTAGTTATCATATAAAGATTTTCGTTCTAATTATGGTGTGTAGTAGTGACATTGTTTACTCCAACTATACGCATATTTAACTGACTACAATATTTTCAGATTGCAATACAGCAGACAATGAAAGCCATGGTGAGACATGAATTCGCGATTATATCAGTTTGGAAAATATAAACATCCTATGATGAAAATGGACTAGAAGATACTGATAATAATAATTGTTTTATTCAACTTACGTGTAGAGCTTATAATAGAATATAATTTAAAGAAAATTAATAGTTATGTAACAAAATGTTAATGTCATGATATCCTGACAATAGGACTAAGTAAATGATTCTTATTTACTATAATTAACTTTCATACAATTAATTTAACTTGATACTTCATAAACACTAAAAAACATGATTTTATATGATCATTTTGACGAATATCAAAAATTCATGTTTTAAACTGCTTATAAAGCACTGAGTTATCGAGTCATTCTCCAATTATTATATATATTTAACTGATTAAATTTTTTTAGATGGCAATACAGCAGATGACTCAAGGAATGCTGAGACATTTATTTGTATGCATACAACTTTGGGAAAGTATGAACATCCAATGTTGAAAATGAACTAAAAGATACTGATTATAAAGAATTTATGCAATGTACGTGTAATGGTTATTAGGTATAGTTAATAGAAAATTAATAGCAATGTATCTAAAAGTTACTCAAATGCTTCCCTGACCATAATATTAATTAAATGATTCTAATTTATTATTATTAACTTGCATAAATCTCATTTAAGCAGATACTTTATAAACACTATAAAACATGATTTTATATGATAATTTTGACGAATAATATATATTTATTTTTTGAACTGCTTATAAAACACACAATTCTCAAGTTAATCTCTTGAAACCTGGACCATTATCATAAAGAAAATGATTCTAATTTATTATTATTAACTTGCATACATCTCATTTAAGCAGATACTTCATTAAAACTATAAAACATGATTTTATATGATAATTTTGACGAATATAAAATATTTTTTTTTTGATCTGCTTATAAAACAAACAATTCTCAAGATAATCTCTTGAAACCTGGACCACTATATTAAGAAAATGATTCTAATTTATTATTATTAACTTCCATACATCTCATTTAAGCAGATACTTCATTAAAACTATAAAACATGATTTTATATGATAATTTTGACGAATATTAAATATTTATTTTTTGAACTGCTTATAAAACACACAATTCTCAAGTTAATCTCTTGAAACCTGGACCATTATATTAAGAAAATGATTCTAATTTATTATTATTAACTTGCATACATCTCATTTAAGCAGATACTTCATTAAAACTATAAAACATGATTTTATATGATAATTTTGACTAATATTAAATATTTATTTTTTGAACTGCTTATAAAACACACAATTCTCAAGTTAATCTCTTGAAACCTGGACCATTATATTAAGAAAATGATTCTAATTTATTATTATTAACTTGCATACATCTCATTTAAGCAGATACATCATTAAAACTATAAAACATGATTTTATATGATAATTTTGATGAATAATATACATTTATTTTTTGAACTGCTTATAAAACACATAATTCTCAAGTTAATCTCTTGAAACCTGGACCATTATATTAAGAAAATGATTCTAATTTATTATTATTAACTTGCATAAATCTCATTTAAGCAGATACTTCATTAAAACTATAAAACATGATTTTATATGATAATTTTGACGAATATTAAATATTTATTTTTTGATCTGCTTATAAAACACACAATTCTCAAGTTAATCTCTTGAAACCTGGACCATTATATTAAGAAAATGATTCTAATTTATTATTATTAACTTGCATACATCTCATTTAAGCAGATACTTCATTAAAACTATAAAACATGATTTTATATGATAATTTTGATGAATAATATACATTTATTTTTTGAACTGCTTATAAAACAAACAATTATCAAGTTAATCTCTTGAAACCTGGACCACTATATTAAGAAAATGATTAGAATTTATTATTACTAACTTGCATACATCTCATTTAAGCAGGAACTTCATTAAAACTATAAAACATGATTTTATATGATAATTTTGACGAATATTAAATATTTATTTTTTGAACTGCTTATAAAACAAACAATTATCAAGTTAATCTCTTGAAACCTGGACCACTATATTAAGAAAATGATTAGAATTTATTATTACTAACTTGCATACATCTCATTTAAGCAGGAACTTCATTAAAACTATAAAACATGATTTTATATGATAATTTTGACGAATATTAAATATTTATTTTTTGAACTGCTTATAAAACAAACAATTCTCAAGATAATCTCTTGAAACCTGGACCACTATATTAAGAAAATGATTCTAATTTATTATTATTAACTTGCATACATCTCATTTAAGCAGATACTTCATTAAAACTATAAAACATGATTTTATATGATAATTTTGACGAATATTAAATATTTATTTTTTGAACTGCTTATAAAACACACAATTCTCAAGTTAATCTCTTGAAACCTGGACCATTATATTAAGAAAATGATTCTAATTTATTATTATTAACTTGCATACATCTCATTTAAGCAGATACTTCATTAAAACTATAAAACATGATTTTATATGATAATTTTGACGAATATTAAATATTTATTTTTTGAACTGCTTATAAAACACACAATTCTCAAGTTAATATCTTGAAACCTGGACCATTATATTAAGAAAATGATTCTAATTTATTATTATTAACTTGCATACATCTCATTTAAGCAGATACATCATTAAAACTATAAAACATGATTTTATATGATAATTTTGATGAATAATATACATTTATTTTTTGAACTGCTTATAAAACACATAATTCTCAAGTTAATCTCTTGAAACCTGGACCATTATATTAAGAAAATGATTCTAATTTATTATTATTAACTTGCATACATCTCATTTAAGCAGATACTTCATTAAAACTATAAAACATGATTTTATATGATAATTTTGATGAATAATATACATTTATTTTTTGAACTGCTTATAAAACAAACAATTATCATGTTAATCTCTTGAAACCTGGACCACTATATTAAGAAAATGATTAGAATTTATTATTACTAACTTGCATACATCTCATTTAAGCAGGAACTTCATTAAAACTATAAAACATGATTTTATATGATAATTTTGATGAATAATATACATTTATTTTTTGAACTGCTTATAAAACAAACAATTATCAAGTTAATCTCATGAAACCTGGACCACTATATTAAGAAAATGATTCTAATTTATAATTATTAACTTGCATACATTTCATTTAAGCAGATTTTTCATAAACACTATAAAACATGATTTTATATGATAATTTTGATGAATAATATACATTTATTTTTTGAACTGCTTATAAAACACATAATTCTCAAGTTAATCTCTTGAAACCTGGACCATTATATTAAGAAAATGATTCTAATTTATTATTATTAACTTGCATACATCTCATTTAAGCAGATACTTCATTAAAACTATAAAACATGTTTTTATATGATAATTTTGATGAATAATATACATTTATTTTTTGAACTGCTTATAAAGCACTGAGTTATCGAGTCATTCTCCAATTATTATATTTATTTAACTGGATAAATTTTTTTAGATGCAAATACAGCAGATCACTCAAGGGATGCTGAAACATTGTTTGGTATTCAAACAACTCTGGAAAAGTATGAACATCCAATTTTGAAAATGAACTAACGAATACTGATTATAATGAATTTATGCAATTTACATGTAATGGTTATTGAATATAATTTATAGAATATTAATGTAGTGATACAATAGATATTTGTTAATACAGTGAATAAATGATTATTAAACACCTGAGAACTTTTAATTTTCATTCTTAAAATTTGTCTTAGCTTTAAAAATCATTTTATTTTTATTACAATTATAGGATAATTTTGTTGAATATAACAAATTCATACATTTAACTGCTTATAAAATATTTTATTCTCAAGTACGTGTTTTGATACCTTGACTGTTATATTATGAAAATTATTCCATTTTATCATTTATAACTTTCATATGTTTTGTTTAACCAGATATTTTTACTTCATAAGAACTTTAACAAATTATTTTATATGTTAATTTTTACGAATTATACAATTCATATTTTTTTCATATTGAATAGAAGAAAATTTAAGTTATTGTTCGAGTGTATTATTTAGTTACATTTATTTTACATTCAAATTCAACAAAATAATTTGGTAGATTTGTACTATCTTTTATGGCTTATCATAATTATTATTTCTTATCATCTGTTATATGATTATATTTCATATCACTTTGCTGTTTTACAATCGTATTTGCATTTAAGTTTTAACTGAAAATTGTTTTTAAATATTTTGTATTAAGAATAAAGTTGTTCAGATAGTTATTGTTTGATTGTTTCCGTTACTGACTTATTCAGTATTTTCCAAATACTAGTTATCATATAAAGATTTTCGTTCTAATTATGGTGTGTAGTAGTGACATTGTTTACTCCAACTATACGCATATTTAACTGACTACAATATTTTCAGATTGCAATACAGCAGACAATGAAAGCCATGGTGAGACATGAATTCGCGATTATATCAGTTTGGAAAATATAAACATCCTATGATGAAAATGGACTAGAAGATACTGATAATAATAATTGTTTTATTCAACGTACGTGTAGAGCTTATAATAGAATATAATTTAAAGAAAATTAATAGTTATGTAACAAAATGTTAATGTCATGATATCCTGACAATAGGACTAAGTAAATGATTCTTATTTACTATAATTAACTTTCATACAATTAATTTAACTTGATACTTCATAAACACTAAAAAACATGATTTTATATGATCATTTTGACGAATATCAAAAATTCATGTTTTAAACTGCTTATAAAGCACTGAGTTATCGAGTCATTCTCCAATTATTATATATATTTAACTGATTAAATTTTTTTAGATGGCAATACAGCAGATGACTCAAGGAATGCTGAGACATTTATTTGTATGCATACAACTTTGGGAAAGTATGAACATCCAATGTTGAAAATGAACTAAAAGATACTGATTATAAAGAATTTATGCAATGTACGTGTAATGGTTATTAGGTATAGTTAATAGAAAATTAATAGCAATGTATCTAAAAGTTACTCAAATGCTTCCCTGACCATAATATTAATTAAATGATTCTAATTTATTATTATTAACTTGCATAAATCTCATTTAAGCAGATACTTTATAAACACTATAAAACATGATTTTATATGATAATTTTGACGAATAATATATATTTATTTTTTGAACTGCTTATAAAACACACAATTCTCAAGTTAATCTCTTGAAACCTGGACCATTATCATAAAGAAAATGATTCTAATTTATTATTATTAACTTGCATACATCTCATTTAAGCAGATACTTCATTAAAACTATAAAACATGATTTTATATGATAATTTTGACGAATATAAAATATTTTTTTTTTGATCTGCTTATAAAACAAACAATTCTCAAGATAATCTCTTGAAACCTGGACCACTATATTAAGAAAATGATTCTAATTTATTATTATTAACTTCCATACATCTCATTTAAGCAGATACTTCATTAAAACTATAAAACATGATTTTATATGATAATTTTGACGAATATTAAATATTTATTTTTTGAACTGCTTATAAAACACACAATTCTCAAGTTAATCTCTTGAAACCTGGACCATTATATTAAGAAAATGATTCTAATTTATTATTATTAACTTGCATACATCTCATTTAAGCAGATACTTCATTAAAACTATAAAACATGATTTTATATGATAATTTTGACTAATATTAAATATTTATTTTTTAAACTGCTTATAAAACACACAATTCTCAAGTTAATCTCTTGAAACCTGGACCATTATATTAAGAAAATGATTCTAATTTATTATTATTAACTTGCATACATCTCATTTAAGCAGATACATCATTAAAACTATAAAACATGATTTTATATGATAATTTTGATGAATAATATACATTTATTTTTTGAACTGCTTATAAAACACATAATTCTCAAGTTAATCTCTTGAAACCTGGACCATTATATTAAGAAAATGATTCTAATTTATTATTATTAACTTGCATAAATCTCATTTAAGCAGATACTTCATTAAAACTATAAAACATGATTTTATATGATAATTTTGACGAATATTAAATATTTATTTTTTGATCTGCTTATAAAACACACAATTCTCAAGTTAATCTCTTGAAACCTGGACCATTATATTAAGAAAATGATTCTAATTTATTATTATTAACTTGCATACATCTCATTTAAGCAGATACTTCATTAAAACTATAAAACATGATTTTATATGATAATTTTGATGAATAATATACATTTATTTTTTGAACTGCTTATAAAACAAACAATTATCAAGTTAATCTCTTGAAACCTGGACCACTATATTAAGAAAATGATTAGAATTTATTATTACTAACTTGCATACATCTCATTTAAGCAGGAACTTCATTAAAACTATAAAACATGATTTTATATGATAATTTTGACGAATATTAAATATTTATTTTTTGAACTGCTTATAAAACAAACAATTATCAAGTTAATCTCTTGAAACCTGGACCACTATATTAAGAAAATGATTAGAATTTATTATTACTAACTTGCATACATCTCATTTAAGCAGGAACTCCATTAAAACTATAAAACATGATTTTATATGATAATTTTGACGAATATTAAATATTTATTTTTTGAACTGCTTATAAAACAAACAATTCTCAAGATAATCTCTTGAAACCTGGACCACTATATTAAGAAAATGATTCTAATTTATTATTATTAACTTGCATACATCTCATTTAAGCAGATACTTCATTAAAACTATAAAACATGATTTTATATGATAATTTTGACGAATATTAAATATTTATTTTTTGAACTGCTTATAAAACACACAATTCTCAAGTTAATCTCTTGAAACCTGGACCATTATATTAAGAAAATGATTCTAATTTATTATTATTAACTTGCATACATCTCATTTAAGCAGATACTTCATTAAAACTATAAAACATGATTTTATATGATAATTTTGACGAATATTAAATATTTATTTTTTGAACTGCTTATAAAACACACAATTCTCAAGTTAATATCTTGAAACCTGGACCATTATATTAAGAAAATGATTCTAATTAATTATTATTAACTTGCATACATCTCATTTAAGCAGATACATCATTAAAACTATAAAACATGATTTTATATGATAATTTTGATGAATAATATACATTTATTTTTTGAACTGCTTATAAAACACATAATTCTCAAGTTAATCTCTTGAAACCTGGACCATTATATTAAGAAAATGATTCTAATTTATTATTATTAACTTGCATACATCTCATTTAAGCAGATACTTCATTAAAACTATAAAACATGATTTTATATGATAATTTTGATGAATAATATACATTTATTTTTTGAACTGCTTATAAAACAAACAATTATCATGTTAATCTCTTGAAACCTGGACCACTATATTAAGAAAATGATTAGAATTTATTATTACTAACTTGCATACATCTCATTTAAGCAGGAACTTCATTAAAACTATAAAACATGATTTTATATGATAATTTTGATGAATAATATACATTTATTTTTTGAACTGCTTATAAAACAAACAATTATCAAGTTAATCTCATGAAACCTGGACCACTATATTAAGAAAATGATTCTAATTTATAATTATTAACTTGCTTACATTTCATTTAAGCAGATTTTTCATAAACACTATAAAACATGATTTTATATGATAATTTTGATGAATAATATACATTTATTTTTTGAACTGCTTATAAAACACATAATTCTCAAGTTAATCTCTTGAAACCTGGACCATTATATTAAGAAAATGATTCTAATTTATTATTATTAACTTGCATACATCTCATTTAAGCAGATACTTCATTAAAACTATAAAACATGTTTTTATATGATAATTTTGATGAATAATATACATTTATTTTTTGAACTGCTTATAAAGCACTGAGTTATCGAGTCATTCTCCAATTATTATATTTATTTAACTGGATAAATTTTTTTAGATGCAAATACAGCAGATCACTCAAGGGATGCTGAAACATTGTTTGGTATTCAAACAACTCTGGAAAAGTATGAACATCCAATTTTGAAAATGAACTAACGAATACTGATTATAATGAATTTATGCAATTTACATGTAATGGTTATTGAATATAATTTATAGAATATTAATGTAGTGATACAATAGATATTTGTTAATACAGTGAATAAATGATTATTAAACACCTGAGAACTTTTAATTTTCATTCTTAAAATTTGTCTTAGCTTTAAAAATCATTTTATTTTTATTACAATTATAGGATAATTTTGTTGAATATAACAAATTCATACATTTAACTGCTTATAAAATATTTTATTCTCAAGTACGTGTTTTGATACCTTGACTGTTATATTATGAAAATTATTCCATTTTATCATTTATAACTTTCATATGTTTTGTTTAACCAGATATTTTTACTTCATAAGAACTTTAACAAATTATTTTATATGTTAATTTTTACGAATTATACAATTCATATTTTTTTCATATTGAATAGAAGAAAATTTAAGTTATTGTTCGAGTGTATTATTTAGTTACATTTATTTTACATTCAAATTCAACAAAATAATTTGGTAGATTTGTACTATCTTTTATGGCTTATCATAATTATTATTTCTTATCATCTGTTATATGATTATATTTCATATCACTTTGCTGTTTTACAATCGTATTTGCATTTAAGTTTTAACTGAAAATTGTTTTTAAATATTTTGTATTAAGAATAAAGTTGTTCAGATAGTTATTGTTTGATTGTTTCCGTTACTGACTTATTCAGTATTTTCCAAATACTAGTTATCATATAAAGATTTTCGTTCTAATTATGGTGTGTAGTAGTGACATTGTTTACTCCAACTATACGCATATTTAACTGACTACAATATTTTCAGATTGCAATACAGCAGACAATGAAAGCCATGGTGAGACATGAATTCGCGATTATATCAGTTTGGAAAATATAAACATCCTATGATGAAAATGGACTAGAAGATACTGATAATAATAATTGTTTTATTCAACGTACGTGTAGAACTTATAATAGAATATAATTTAAAGAAAATTAATAGTTATGTAACAAAATGTTAATGTCATGATACCCTGACAATAGGACTAAGTAAATGATTCTTATTTACTATAATTAACTTTCATACAATTAATTTAACTTGATACTTCATAAACACTAAAAAACATGATTTTATATGATCATTTTGACGAATATCAAAAATTCATGTTTTAAACTGCTTATAAAGCACTGAGTTATCGAGTCATTCTCCAATTATTATATATATTTAACTGATTAAATTTTTTTAGATGGCAATACAGCAGATGACTCAAGGAATGCTGAGACATTTATTTGTATGCATACAACTTTGGGAAAGTATGAACATCCAATGTTGAAAATGAACTAAAAGATACTGATTATAAAGAATTTATGCAATGTACGTGTAATGGTTATTAGGTATAGTTAATAGAAAATTAATAGCAATGTATCTAAAAGTTACTCAAATGCTTCCCTGACCATAATATTAATTAAATTATTTAATTTATTATTATTAACTTGCATACATCTCATTTAAGCAGATACTTCATTAAAACTATAAAACATGATTTTATATAATAATTTTGACGAATATAAAATATTTTTTTTTGATCTGCTTATAAAACAAACAATTATCAAGTTAATCTCTTGAAACCTGCACCACTATATTAAGAAAATGATTAGAATTTATTATTACTAACTTGCATACATCTCATTTAAGCAGGAACTTCATTAAAACTATAAAACATGATTTTATATGATAATTTTGACGAATATTAAATATTTATTTTTTGAACTGCTTATAAAACAAACAATTATCAAGTTAATCTCTTGAAACCTGGACCAATATATTAAGAAAATGATTAGAATTTATTATTACTAACATGCATACATTTCATTTAAGCAAATTTTTCATAAACACTATAAAACATGATTTTATATGATAATTTTGACTAATATTAAATATTTATTTTTTGAACTGCTTATAAAACACACAATTCTCAAGTTAATCTCTTGAAACCTGGACCATTATATTAAGAAAATGATTCTAATTTATTATTATTAACTTGCATACATCTCATTTAAGCAGATACATCATTAAAACTATAAAACATGATTTTATATGATAATTTTGATGAATAATATACATTTATTTTTTGAACTGCTTATAAAACACATAATTCTCAAGTTAATCTCTTGAAACCTGGACCATTATATTAAGAAAATGATTCTAATTTATTATTATTAACTTGCATAAATCTCATTTAAGCAGATACTTCATTAAAACTATAAAACATGATTTTATATGATAATTTTGACGAATATTAAATATTTATTTTTTGATCTGCTTATAAAACACACAATTCTCAAGTTAATCTCTTGAAACCTGGACCATTATATTAAGAAAATGATTCTAATTTATTATTATTAACTTGCATACATCTCATTTAAGCAGATACTTCATTAAAACTATAAAACATGATTTTATATGATAATTTTGACGAATATTAAATATTTATTTTTTGAACTGCTTATAAAACAAACAATTATCAAGTTAATCTCTTGAAACCTGGACCACTATATTAAGAAAATGATTAGAATTTATTATTACTAACTTGCATACATCTCATTTAAGCAGGAACTTCATTAAAACTATAAAACATGATTTTATATGATAATTTTGACGAATATTAAATATTTATTTTTTGAACTGCTTATAAAACAAACAATTCTCAAGATAATCTCTTGAAACCTGGACCACTATATTAAGAAAATGATTCTAATTTATTATTATTAACTTGCATACATCTCATTTAAGCAGATACTTCATTAAAACTATAAAACATGATTTTATATGATAATTTTGACGAATATTAAATATTTATTTTTTGAACTGCTTATAAAACACACAATTCTCAAGTTAATCTCTTGAAACCTGGACCATTATATTAAGAAAATGATTCTAATTTATTATTATTAACTTGCATACATCTCATTTAAGCAGATACTTCATTAAAACTATAAAACATGATTTTATATGATAATTTTGACGAATATTAAATATTTATTTTTTGAACTGCTTATAAAACACACAATTCTCAAGTTAATATCTTGAAACCTGGACCATTATATTAAGAAAATGATTCTAATTTATTATTATTAACTTGCATACATCTCATTTAAGCAGATACATCATTAAAACTATAAAACATGATTTTATATGATAATTTTGATGAATAATATACATTTATTTTTTGAACTGCTTATAAAACACACAATTATCAAGTTAATCTCTTGAAACCTGGACCATTATATTAAGAAAATGATTCTAATTTATTATTACTAACTTGCATACATCTCATTTAAGCAGATACTTCATTAAAACTATAAAACATGATTTTATATGATAATTTTGATGAATAATATACATTTATTTTTTGAACTGCTTATAAAACAAACAATTATCAAGTTAATCTCTTGAAACCTGGACCACTATATTAAGAAAATGATTAGAATTTATTATTACTAACTTGCATACATCTCATTTAAGCAGGAACTTCATTAAAACTATAAAACATGATTTTATATGATAATTTTGACGAATATTAAATATTTATTTTTTGAACTGCTTATAAAACAAACAATTATCAAGTTAATTACTTGAAACCTGGACCACTATATTAAGAAAATGATTAGAATTTATTATTACTAACTTGCATACATCTCATTTAAGCAGGAACTTCATTAAAACTATAAAACATGATTTTATATGATAATTTTGACGAATATTAAATATTTATTTTTTGAACTGCTTATAAAACAAACAATTCTCAAGATAATCTCTTGAAACCTGGACCACTATATTAAGAAAATGATTCTAATTTATTATTATTAACTTGCATACATCTCATTTAAGCAGATACTTCATTAAAACTATAAAACATGATTTTATATGATAATTTTGACGAATATTAAATATTTATTTTTTGAACTGCTTATAAAACACACAATTCTCAAGTTAATCTCTTGAAACCTGGACCATTATATTAAGAAAATGATTCTAATTTATTATTATTAACTTGCATACATCTCATTTAAGCAGATACTTCATTAAAACTATAAAACATGATTTTATATGATAATTTTGACGAATATTAAATATTTATTTTTTGAACTGCTTATAAAACACACAATTCTCAAGTTAATATCTTGAAACCTGGACCATTATATTAAGAAAATGATTCTAATTTATTATTATTAACTTGCATACATCTCATTTAAGCAGATACATCATTAAAACTATAAAACATGATTTTATATGATAATTTTGATGAATAATATACATTTATTTTTTGAACTGCTTATAAAACACATAATTCTCAAGTTAATCTCTTGAAACCTGGACCATTATATTAAGAAAATGATTCTAATTTATTATTATTAACTTGCATACATCTCATTTAAGCAGATACTTCATTAAAACTATAAAACATGATTTTATATGATAATTTTGATGAATAATATACATTTATTTTTTGAACTGCTTATAAAACAAACAATTATCAAGTTAATCTCTTGAAACCTGGACCACTATATTAAGAAAATGATTAGAATTTATTATTACTAACTTGCATACATCTCATTTAAGCAGGAACTTCATTAAAACTATAAAACATGATTTTATATGATAATTTTGACGAATATTAAATATTTATTTTTTGAACTGCTTATAAAACACACAATTCTCAAGTTAATCTCTTGAAACCTGGACCATTATATTAAGAAAATGGTTCTAATTTATTATTATTAACTTGCATACATCTCATTTAAGCAGATACTTCATTAAAACTATAAAACATGTTTTTTATATGATAATTTTGATGAATAATATACATTTATTTTTTGAACTGCTTATAAAACACACAATTATCAAGTTAATCTCTTGAAACCTGGACCACTATATTAAGAAAATGATTAGAATTTATTATAACTAATTTGCATACATCTTATTTAAGCAGGAACTTCATTAAAACAATAAAACATGTTTTTATATGATAATTTTGATGAATAATATACATTTATTTTTTGAACTGCTTATAAAGCACTGAGTTATCGAGTCATTCTCCAATTATTATATTTATTTAACTGGATAAATTTTTTTAGATGCAAATACAGCAGATCACTCAAGGGATGCTGAAACATTGTTTGTTATTCAAACAACTCTGGAAAAGTATGAACATCCAATTTTGAAAATGAACTAACGAATACTGATTATAATGAATTTATGCAATTTACATGTAATGGTTATTGAATATAATTTATAGAATATTAATGTAGTGATACAATAGATATTTGTTAATACAGTGAATAAATGATTATTAAACACCTGAGAACTTTTAATTTTCATTCTTAAAATTTGTCTTAGCTTTAAAAATCATTTTATTTTTATTACATTTATAGGATAATTTTGTTGAATATAACAAATTCATACATTTAACTGCTTATAAAATATTTTATTCTCAAGTACGTGTTTTGATACCTTGACTGTTATATTATGAAAATTATTCCATTTTATCATTTATAACTTTCATATGTTTTGTTAAACCAGATATTTTTACTTCATAAGAACTTTAACAAATTATTTTATATGTTAATTTTTACGAATTATACAATTCATATTTTTTTCATATTGAATAGAAGAAAATTTAAGTTATTGTTCGAGTGTATTATTTAGTTACATTTATTTTACATTCAAATTCAACAAAATAATTTGGTAGATTTGTACTATCTTTTATGGCTTATCATAATTATTATTTCTTATCATCTGTTATATGATAATATTTCATATCACTTTGCTGTTTTACAATCCTATTTGCATTTAAGTTTTAACTGAAAATTGTTTTTAAATATTTTGTATTAAGAATAAAGTTGTTCAGATAGTTATTGTTTGATTGTTTCCGTTACTGACTTATTCAGTATTTTCCAAATACTAGTTATCATATAAAGATTTTCGTTCTAATTATGGTGTGTAGTAGTGACATTGTTTACTCCAACTATACGCATATTTAACTGACTACAATATTTTCAGATTGCAATACAGCAGACAATGAAAGCCATGGTGAGACATGAATTCGCGATTATATCAGTTTGGAAAATATAAACATCCTATGATGAAAATGGACTAGAAGATACTGATAATAATAATTGTTTTATTCAACGTACGTGTAGAGCTTATAATAGAATATAATTTAAAGAAAATTAATAGTTATGTAACAAAATGTTAATGTCATGATATCCTGACAATAGGACTAAGTAAATGATTCTTATTTACTATAATTAACTTTCATACAATTAATTTAACTTGATACTTCATAAACACTAAAAAACATGATTTTATATGATCATTTTGACGAATATCAAAAATTCATGTTTTAAACTGCTTATAAAGCACTGAGTTATCGAGTCATTCTCCAATTATTATATATATTTAACTGATTAAATTTTTTTAGATGGCAATACAGCAGATGACTCAAGGAATGCTGAGACATTTATTTGTATGCATACAACTTTGGGAAAGTATGAACATCCAATGTTGAAAATGAACTAAAAGATACTGATTATAAAGAATTTATGCAATGTACGTGTAATGGTTATTAGGTATAGTTAATAGAAAATTAATAGCAATGTATCTAAAAGTTACTCAAATGCTTCCCTGACCATAATATTAATTAAATTATTTAATTTATTATTATTAACTTGCATACATTTCATTTAAGCAGATACTTTATAAACACTATAAAACATGATTTTATATGATAATTTTGACGAATAATATATATTTATTTTTTGAACTGCTTATAAAACACACAATTCTCAAGTTAATCTCTTGAAACCTGGACCATTATCATAAAGAAAATGATTCTAATTTATTATTATTAACTTGCATACATCTCATTTAAGCAGATACTTCATTAAAACTATAAAACATGATTTTATATGATAATTTTGACGAATATAAAATATTTTTTTTTTGATCTGCTTATAAAACAAACAATTATCAAGTTAATCTCTTGAAACCTGCACCACTATATTAAGAAAATGATTAGAATTTATTATTACTAACTTGCATACATCTCATTTAAGCAGGAACTTCATTAAAACTATAAAACATGATTTTATATGATAATTTTGACGAATATTAAATATTTATTTTTTGAACTGCTTATAAAACAAACAATTATCAAGTTAATCTCTTGAAACCTGGACCAATATATTAAGAAAATGATTAGAATTTATTATTACTAACATGCATACATTTCATTTAAGCAAATTTTTCATAAACACTATAAAACATGATTTTATATGATAATTTTGACTAATATTAAATATTTATTTTTTGAACTGCTTATAAAACACACAATTCTCAAGTTAATCTCTTGAAACCTGGACCATTATATTAAGAAAATGATTCTAATTTATTATTATTAACTTGCATACATCTCATTTAAGCAGATACATCATTAAAACTATAAAACATGATTTTATATGATAATTTTGATGAATAATATACATTTATTTTTTGAACTGCTTATAAAACACATAATTCTCAAGTTAATCTCTTGAAACCTGGACCATTATATTAAGAAAATGATTCTAATTTATTATTATTAACTTGCATAAATCTCATTTAAGCAGATACTTCATTAAAACTATAAAACATGATTTTATATGATAATTTTGACGAATATTAAATATTTATTTTTTGATCTGCTTATAAAACACACAATTCTCAAGTTAATCTCTTGAAACCTGGACCATTATATTAAGAAAATGATTCTAATTTATTATTATTAACTTGCATACATCTCATTTAAGCAGATACTTCATTAAAACTATAAAACATGATTTTATATGATAATTTTGATGAATAATATACATTTATTTTTTGAACTGCTTATAAAACAAACAATTATCAAGTTAATCTCTTGAAACCTGGACCACTATATTAAGAAAATGATTAGAATTTATTATTACTAACTTGCATACATCTCATTTAAGCAGGAACTTCATTAAAACTATAAAACATGATTTTATATGATAATTTTGACGAATATTAAATATTTATTTTTTGAACTGCTTATAAAACAAACAATTATCAAGTTAATCTCTTGAAACCTGGACCACTATATTAAGAAAATGATTAGAATTTATTATTACTAACTTGCATACATCTCATTTAAGCAGGAACTTCATTAAAACTATAAAACATGATTTTATATGATAATTTTGACGAATATTAAATATTTATTTTTTGAACTGCTTATAAAACAAACAATTCTCAAGATAATCTCTTGAAACCTGGACCACTATATTAAGAAAATGATTCTAATTTATTATTATTAACTTGCATACATCTCATTTAAGCAGATACTTCATTAAAACTATAAAACATGATTTTATATGATAATTTTGACGAATATTAAATATTTATTTTTTGAACTGCTTATAAAACACACAATTCTCAAGTTAATCTCTTGAAACCTGGACCATTATATTAAGAAAATGATTCTAATTTATTATTACTAACTTGCATACATCTCATTTAAGCAGATACTTCATTAAAACTATAAAACATGATTTTATATGATAATTTTGATGAATAATATACATTTATTTTTTGAACTGCTTATAAAACAAACAATTATCAAGTTAATCTCTTGAAACCTGGACCACTATATTAAGAAAATGATTAGAATTTATTATTACTAACTTGCATACATCTCATTTAAGCAGGAACTTCATTAAAACTATAAAACATGATTTTATATGATAATTTTGACGAATATTAAATATTTATTTTTTGAACTGCTTATAAAACAAACAATTATCAAGTTAATCTCTTGAAACCTGGACCACTATATTAAGAAAATGATTAGAATTTATTATTACTAACTTGCATACATCTCATTTAAGCAGGAACTTCATTAAAACTATAAAACATGATTTTATATGATAATTTTGACGAATATTAAATATTTATTTTTTGAACTGCTTATAAAACAAACAATTCTCAAGATAATCTCTTGAAACCTGGACCACTATATTAAGAAAATGATTCTAATTTATTATTATTAACTTGCATACATCTCATTTAAGCAGATACTTCATTAAAACTATAAAACATGATTTTATATGATAATTTTGACGAATATTAAATATTTATTTTTTGAACTGCTTATAAAACACACAATTCTCAAGTTAATCTCTTGAAACCTGGACCATTATATTAAGAAAATGATTCTAATTTATTATTATTAACTTGCATACATCTCATTTAAGCAGATACTTCATTAAAACTATAAAACATGATTTTATATGATAATTTTGACGAATATTAAATATTTATTTTTTGAACTGCTTATAAAACACACAATTCTCAAGTTAATATCTTGAAACCTGGACCATTATATTAAGAAAATGATTCTAATTTATTATTATTAACTTGCATACATCTCATTTAAGCAGATACATCATTAAAACTATAAAACATGATTTTATATGATAATTTTGATGAATAATATACATTTATTTTTTGAACTGCTTATAAAACACATAATTCTCAAGTTAATCTCTTGAAACCTGGACCATTATATTAAGAAAATGATTCTAATTTATTATTATTAACTTGCATACATCTCATTTAAGCAGATACTTCATTAAAACTATAAAACATGATTTTATATGATAATTTTGATGAATAATATACATTTATTTTTTGAACTGCTTATAAAACAAACAATTATCAAGTTAATCTCTTGAAACCTGGACCACTATATTAAGAAAATGATTAGAATTTATTATTACTAACTTGCATACATCTCATTTAAGCAGGAACTTCATTAAAACTATAAAACATGATTTTATATGATAATTTTGACGAATATTAAATATTTATTTTTTGAACTGCTTATAAAACACACAATTCTCAAGTTAATCTCTTGAAACCTGGACCATTATATTAAGAAAATGGTTCTAATTTATTATTATTAACTTGCATACATCTCATTTAAGCAGATACTTCATTAAAACTATAAAACATGTTTTTATATGATAATTTTGATGAATAATATACATTTATTTTTTGAACTGCTTATAAAACACACAATTATCAAGTTAATCTCTTGAAACCTGGACCACTATATTAAGAAAATGATTAGAATTTATTATAACTAATTTGCATACATCTTATTTAAGCAGGAACTTCATTAAAACTATAAAACATGATTTTATATGATAATTTTGACGAATATTAAATATTTATTTTTTGAACTGCTTATAAAACACACAATTCTCAAGTTAATCTCTTGAAACCTGGACCATTATATTAAGAAAATGGTTTTAATTTATTATTATTAACTTGCATACATCTCATTTAAGCAGATACTTCATTAAAACAATAAAACATGTTTTTATATGATAATTTTGATGAATAATATACATTTATTTTTTGAACTGCTTATAAAGCACTGAGTTATCGAGTCATTCTCCAATTATTATATTTATTTAACTGGATAAATTTTTTTAGATGCAAATACAGCAGATCACTCAAGGGATGCTGAAACATTGTTTGTTATTCAAACAACTCTGGAAAAGTATGAACATCCAATTTTGAAAATGAACTAACGAATACTGATTATAATGAATTTATGCAATTTACATGTAATGGTTATTGAATATAATTTATAGAATATTAATGTAGTGATACAATAGATATTTGTTAATACAGTGAATAAATGATTATTAAACACCTGAGAACTTTTAATTTTCATTCTTAAAATTTGTCTTAGCTTTAAAAATCATTTTATTTTTATTACATTTATAGGATAATTTTGTTGAATATAACAAATTCATACATTTAACTGCTTATAAAATATTTTATTCTCAAGTACGTGTTTTGATACCTTGACTGTTATATTATGAAAATTATTCCATTTTATCATTTATAACTTTCATATGTTTTGTTAAACCAGATATTTTTACTTCATAAGAACTTTAACAAATTATTTTATATGTTAATTTTTACAAATTATTTTATATGTTAATTTTTACGAATTATACAATTCATATTTTTTTCATATTGAATAGAAGAAAATTTAAGTTATTGTTCGAGTGTATTATTTAGTTACATTTATTTTACATTCAAATTCAACAAAATAATTTGGTAGATTTGTACTATCTTTTATGGCTTATCATAATTATTATTTCTTATCATCTGTTATATGATAATATTTCATATCACTTTGCTGTTTTACAATCCTATTTGCATTTAAGTTTTAACTGAAAATTGTTTTTAAATATTTTGTATTAAGAATAAAGTTGTTCAGATAGTTATTGTTTGATTGTTTCCGTTACTGACTTATTCAGTATTTTCCAAATACTAGTTATCATATAAAGATTTTCGTTCTAATTATGGTGTGTAGTAGTGACATTGTTTACTCCAACTATACGCATATTTAACTGACTACAATATTTTCAGATTGCAATACAGCAGACAATGAAAGCCATGGTGAGACATGAATTCGCGATTATATCAGTTTGGAAAATATAAACATCCTATGATGAAAATGGACTAGAAGATACTGATAATAATAATTGTTTTATTCAACGTACGTGTAGAGCTTATAATAGAATATAATTTAAAGAAAATTAATAGTTATGTAACAAAATGTTAATGTCATGATATCCTGACAATAGGACTAAGTAAATGATTCTTATTTACTATAATTAACTTTCATACAATTAATTTAACTTGATACTTCATAAACACTAAAAAACATGATTTTATATGATCATTTTGACGAATATCAAAAATTCATGTTTTAAACTGCTTATAAAGCACTGAGTTATCGAGTCATTCTCCAATTATTATATATATTTAACTGATTTTCGTTCTAATTATGGTGTGTAGTAGTGACATTGTTTACTCCAACTATACGCATATTTAACTGACTACAATATTTTCAGATTGCAATACAGCAGACAATGAAAGCCATGGTGAGACATGAATTCGCGATTATATCAGTTTGGAAAATATAAACATCCTATGATGAAAATGGACTAGAAGATACTGATAATAATAATTGTTTTATTCAACGTACGTGTAGAGCTTATAATAGAATATAATTTAAAGAAAATTAATAGTTATGTAACAAAATGTTAATGTCATGAAATCCTGACAATAGGACTAAGTAAATGATTGTTATTTACTATAATTAACTTTCATACAATTAATTTAACTTGATACTTCATAAACAATAAAAAAACATGATTTTATATGATCATTTTGACGAATATCAAAAATTCATGTTTTAAACTGCTTATAAAGCACTGAGTTATCGAGTCATTCTGTAATTATTATATATTTTTAACTGATTAAATTTTTTTAGATGGCAATACAGCAGATGACTCAAGGAATGCTGAGACATTTATTTGTATGCATACAACTTTGGGAAAGTATGAACATCCAATGTTGAAAATGAACTAAAAGATACTGATTATAAAGAATTTATGCAATGTACGTGTAATGGTTATTAGGTATAGTTAATAGAAAATTAATAGCAATGTATCTAAAAGTTACTCAAATGCTTCCCTGACCATAATATTAATTAAATGATTCTAATTTATTATTATTAACTTGCATACATCTCATTTAAGCAGATACTTCATTAAAACTATAAAACATGATTTTATATAATAATTTTGACGAATATTAAATATTTATTTTTTGATCTGCTTATAAATCAAACAATTCTCAAGATAATCTCTTGAAACCTGGACCACTATATTAAGAAAATGATTAGAATTTATTATTACTAACTTGCATACATTTCATTTAAGCAGATTTTTCATAAACACTATATAACATGATTTTATATGATAATTTTGATGAATAATATACATTTATTTTTTGTACTGCTTATAAAACAAACAATTCTCAAGATAATCTCTTGAAACCTGGACCACTATATTAAGAAAATGATTCTAATTTATTATTATTAACTTGCATACATCTCATTTAAGCAGATACTTCATAAACACTATAAAACATGATTTTATATGATAATTTTAACGAATATTAAATATTTTTTTTTTGATCTGCTTATAAAACAAACAATTCTCAAGATAATCTCTTGAAACCTGGACCACTATATTAAGAAAATGATTCTAATTTATTATTATTAACTTGCATACATCTCATTTAAGCAGATACTTCATTAAAACTATAAAACATGATTTTATATGATAATTTTGACGAATATTAAATATTTTTTTTTTGATCTGCTTATAAAACAAACAATTCTCAAGATAATCTCATGAAACCTGGACCACTATATTAAGAAAATGATTCTAATTTATTATTATTAACTTGCATACATCTCATTTAAGCAGATACTTCATTAAAACTATAAAACATGATTTTATATGATAATTTTGATGAATAATATACATTTATTTTTTGAACTGCTTATAAAACAAACAATTATCAAGTTAATCTCTTGAAACCTGGACCACTATATTAAGAAAATGATTAGAATTTATTATTATTAACTAGCATACATCTCATTTAAGCAGATACTTCATTAAAACAATAAAACATGTTTTTATATGATAATTTTGATGAATAATATACATTTATTTTTTGAACTGCTTATAAAGCACTGAGTTATCGAGTCATTCTCCAATTATTATATTTATTTAACTGGATAAATTTTTTTAGATGCAAATACAGCAGATCACTCAAGGGATGCTGAAACATTGTTTGGTATTCAAACAACTCTGGAAAAGTATGAACATCCAATTTTGAAAATGAACTAACGAATACTGATTATAATAAATTTATGCAATTTACATGTAATGGTTATTGAATATAATTTATAGAATATTAATGTAGTGATACAATAGATATTTGTTAATACAGTGAATAAATGATTATTAAACACCTGAGAACTTTTAATTTTCATTCTTAAAATTTGTCTTAGCTTTAAAAATCATTTTATTTTTATTACATTTATAGGATAATTTTGTTGAATATAACAAATTCATACATTTAACTGCTTATAAAATATTTTATTCTCAAGTACGTGTTTTGATACCTTGACTGTTATATTATGAAAATTATTCCATTTTATCATTTATAACTTTCATATGTTTTGTTTAACCAGATATTTTTACTTCATAAGAACTTTACCAAATTATTTTATATGTTAATTTTGACGAATTATACAATTCATATTTTTTTCATATTGAATAGAAGAAAATTTAAGTTATTGTTCGAGTGTATTATTTAGTTACATTTATTTTACATTCAAATTCAACAAAATAATTTGGTAGATTTGTACTATCTTTTATGGCTTATCATAATTATTATTTCTTATCATCTGTTATATGATTATATTTCATATCACTTTGCTGTTTTACAATCGTATTTGCATTTAAGTTTTAACTGAAAATTGTTTTTAAATATTTTGTATTAAGAATAAAGTTGTTCAGATAGTTATTGTTTGATTGTTTCCGTTACTGACTTATTCAGTATTTTCCAAATACTAGTTATCATATAAAGATTTTCGTTCTAATTATGGTGTGTAGTAGTGACATTGTTTACTCCAACTATACGCATATTTAACTGACTACAATATTTTCAGATTGCAATACAGCAGACAATGAAAGCCATGGTGAGACATGAATTCGCGATTATATCAGTTTGGAAAATATAAACATCCTATGATGAAAATGGACTAGAAGATACTGATAATAATAATTGTTTTATTCAACGTACGTGTAGAGCTTATAATAGAATATAATTTAAAGAAAATTAATAGTTATGTAACAAAATGTTAATGTCATGAAATCCTGACAATAGGACTAAGTAAATGATTGTTATTTACTATAATTAACTTTCATACAATTAATTTAACTTGATACTTCATAAACAATAAAAAAACATGATTTTATATGATCATTTTGACGAATATCAAAAATTCATGTTTTAAACTGCTTATAAAGCACTGAGTTATCGAGTCATTCTGTAATTATTATATATTTTTAACTGATTAAATTTTTTTAGATGGCAATACAGCAGATGACTCAAGGAATGCTGAGACATTTATTTGTATGCATACAACTTTGGGAAAGTATGAACATCCAATGTTGAAAATGAACTAAAAGATACTGATTATAAAGAATTTATGCAATGTACGTGTAATGGTTATTAGGTATAGTTAATAGAAAATTAATAGCAATGTATCTAAAAGTTACTCAAATGCTTCCCTGACCATAATATTAATTAAATGATTCTAATTTATTATTATTAACTTGCATACATCTCATTTAAGCAGATACTTCATTAAAACTATAAAACATGATTTTATATAATAATTTTGACGAATATTAAATATTTATTTTTTGATCTGCTTATAAAACAAACAATTCTCAAGATAATCTCTTGAAACCTGGACCACTATATTAAGAAAATGATTAGAATTTATTATTACTAACTTGCATACATTTCATTTAAGCAGATTTTTCATAAACACTATATAACATGATTTTATATGATAATTTTGATGAATAATATACATTTATTTTTTGAACTGCTTATAAAACACACAATTCTCAAGTTAATCTCTTGAAACCTGGACCATTATATTAAGAAAATGATTCTAATTTATTATTATTAACTTGCATACATTTCATTTAAGCAGATACTTCATAAACACTATATAACATGATTTTATTTGATAATTTTGATGAATAATATACATTTATTTTTTGAACTGCTTATAAAACACACAATTATCAAGTTAATCTCTTGAAACCTGGACCACTATATTAAGAAAATGATTAGAATTTATTATTACTAACTTCCATACATTTCATTTAAGCAGATTTTTCATAAACACTATAAAACGTGATTTTATATGATAATTTTGATGAATTAATATACATTTATTTTTTGAACTGCTTATAAAATACACAATTATCAAGTTAATCTCTTGAAACCTGGACCACTATATTAAGAAAATGATTCTAATTTATTATTATTAACTTGCATACATCTCATATAAGCAGATACTTCATTAAAACTATAAAACATGATATTATATGATAATTTTGACGAATATTAAAAATTCATGTTTTAAATTGCGTACAAAGCACTGAGTTATCTAGTCATTCTCCAATTATTATATTTATTTAACTGGATAAATTTTTTTAGATGCAAATACAGCAGATCACTCAAGAGATGCTGAAACATTGTTTGGTATTCAAACAACTCTGGAAAAGTATGAACATCCAATTTTGAAAATGAACTAACGAATACTGATTATAATGAATTTATGCAATTTACATGTAATGGTTATTGAATATAATTTATAGAATATTAATGTAGTGATACAATAGATATTTGTTAATACAGTGAATAAATGATTATTAAACACCTGAGAACTTTTAATTTTCATTCTTAAAATTTGTCTTAGCTTTAAAAATCATTTTATTTTTATTACATTTATAGGATAATTTTGTTGAATATAACAAATTCATACATTTAACTGCTTATAAAATATTTTATTCTCAAGTACGTGTTTTGATACCTTGACTGTTATATTATGAAAATTATTCCATTTTATCATTTATAACTTTCATATGTTTTGTTTAACCAGATATTTTTACTTCATAAGAACTTTAACAAATTATTTTATATGTTAATTTTGACGAATTATACAATTCATATTTTTTTCATATTGAATAGAAGAAAATTTAAGTTATTGTTCGAGTGTATTATTTAGTTACATTTATTTTACATTCAAATTCAATAAAATAATTTGGTAGATTTGTACTATCTTTTATGGCTTATCATAATTATTATTTCTTATCATCTGTTATATGATAATATTTCATATCACTTTGCTGTTTTACAATCCTATTTGCATTTAAGTTTTAACTGAAAATTGTTTTTAAATATTTTGTATTAAGAATAAAGTTGTTCAGATAGTTATTGTTTTATTGTTTCCGTTACTGACTTATTCAGTATTTTCCAAATACTAGTTATCATATAAAGATTTTCGTTCTAATTATGGTGTGTAGTAGTGACATTGTTTACTCCAACTATACGCATATTTAACTGACTACAATATTTTCAGATTGCAATACAGCAGACAATGAAAGCCATGGTGAGACATGAATTCGCGATTATATCAGTTTGGAAAATATAAACATCCTATGATGAAAATGGACTAGAAGATACTGATAATAATAATTGTTTTATTCAACGTACGTGTAGAGCTTATAATAGAATATAATTTAAAGAAAATTAATAGTTATGTAACAAAATGTTAATGTCATGATATCCTGACAATAGGACTAAGTAAATGATTCTTATTTACTATAATTAACTTTCATACAATTAATTTAACTTGATACTTCATAAACACTAAAAAACATGATTTTATATGATCATTTTGACGAATATCAAAAATTCATGTTTTAAACTGCTTATAAAGCACTGAGTTATCGAGTCATTCTCCAATTATTATATATATTTAACTGATTAAATTTTTTTAGATGGCAATACAGCAGATGACTCAAGGAATGCTGAGACATTTATTTGTATGCATACAACTTTGGGAAAGTATGAACATCCAATGTTGAAAATGAACTAAAAGATACTGATTATAAAGAATTTATGCAATGTACGTGTAATGGTTATTAGGTATAGTTAATAGAAAATTAATAGCAATGTATCTAAAAGTTACTCAAATGCTTCCCTGACCATAATATTAATTAAATTATTTAATTTATTATTATTAACTTGCATACATTTCATTTAAGCAGGTACTTTATAAACACTATAAAACATGATTTTATATGATAATTTTGACGAATAATATATATTTATTTTTTGAACTGCTTATAAAACACACAATTCTCAAGTTAATCTCTTGAAACCTGGACCATTATCATAAAGAAAATGATTCTAATTTATTATTATTAACTTGCATACATCTCATTTAAGCAGATACTTCATTAAAACTATAAAACATGATTTTATATGATAATTTTGACGAATATTACTTATTTATTTTTTGATCTGCTTATAAAACAAACAATTCTCAAGTTAATCTCTTGAAACCTGGACCATTATCATTAAGAAAATGATTCTAATTTATTATTATTAACTTGCATACATATCATTTAAGCAGATACTTCATTAAAACTATAAAACATGATTTTATATAATAATTTTGACGAATATTAAATATTAATTTTATGATCTGCTTATAAAACATACAATTCTCAAGTAAATCTCTTGAAACCTGGACCACTATATTAAGAAAATGATTAGACTTTATTATTACTAACTTGCATACATCTCATTTAAGCAGATACATCATTAAAACTATAAAACATGATTTTATATGATAATTTTGACGAATATTACTTATTTATTTTTTGATCTGCTTATAAAACAAACAATTCTCAAGTTAATCTCTTGAAACCTGGACCATTATCATTAAGAAAATGATTCTAATTTATTATTATTAACTTGCATACATCTCATTTAAGCAGATACTTCATTAAAACTATAAAACATGATTTTATATAATAATTTTGACGAATATTAAATATTTATTTTTTGATCTGCTTATAAAACAAACAATTATCAAGTTAATCTCATGAAACCTGGACCACTATATTAAGAAAATGATTCTAGTTTATTATTATTAACTTGCATACATCTCATTTAAGCAGATACTTCATTAAAACTATAAAACATGTTTTTATATGATAATTTTGATGAATAATATACATTTATTTTTTGAACTGCTTATAAAACACACAATTATCAAGTTAATCTCTTGAAACCTGGACCACTATATTAAGAAAATGATTAGAATTTATTATTACTAACTTGCATACATTTCATTTAAGCAGATTTTTCATAAACACTATAAAACATGATTTTATATGATAATTTTGATGAATAATATACATTTATTTTTTGAACTGCTTATAAAACAAACAATTATCAAGTTAATCTCATGAAACCTGGACCACTATATTAAGAAAATGATTCTTATTTATAATTATTAACTTGCATACATTTCATTTAAGCAGATTTTTCATAAACACTATAAAACATGATTTTATATGATAATTTTGATGAATAATATACATTTATTTTTTGAACTGCTTATAAAACACACAATTCTCAAGTTAATCTCTTGAAACCTGGACCATTATATTAAGAAAATGATTCTAAATTATTATTATTAACATGCATACATCTCATTTAAGCAGATACTTCATTAAAACTATAAAATATGTTTTTATATGATAATTTTGATGAATAATATACATTTATTTTTTGAACTGCTTATAAAACACACAATTATCAAGTTAATCTCTTGAAACCTGGACCACTATATTAAGAAAATGATTAGAATTTATTATTACTAACTTGCATACATCTCATTTAAGCAGGAACTTCATTAAAACTATAAAACATGTTTTTATATGATAATTTTGATGAATATTAAATATTTATTTTTTGAACTGCTTATAAAACACACAATTCTCAAGTTAATCTCTTGAAACCTAGACCATTATATTAAGAAAATGATTCTAATTTATTATTATTAACTTGCATACATCTCATTTAAGCAGATACTTCATTAAAACTATAAAACATGATTTTATATGATAATTTTGATGAATAATATACATTTATTTTTTGAACTGCCTATAAAACAAACAATTATCAAGTTAATCTCTTGAAACCTGGACCACTATATTAAGAAAATGATTAGAATTTATTATCACTAACTTGCATACATTTCATTTAAGCAGATTTTTCATAAACACTATATAACATGATTTTATATGATAATTTTGATGAATAATATACATTTATTTTTTGAACTGCTTATAAAACACATAATTCTCAAGTTAATCTCTTGAAACCTGGACCATTATATTAAGAAAATGATTCTAATTTATTATTATTAACTTGCATACATCTCATTTAAGCAGATACTTCATTAAAACTATAAAACATGATTTTATATGATAATTTTGACGAATATTAAATATTTATTTTTTGATCTGCTTATAAAACAAACAATTCTCAAGATAATCTCTTGAAACCTGGACCACTATATTAAGAAAATGATTAGAATTTATTATTACTAACATGCATACATTTCATTTAAGCAAATTTTTCATAAACACTATAAAACATGATTTTATATGATAATTTTGATGAATAATATACATTTATTTTTTGAACTGCTTATAAAACACACAATTATCAAGTTAATCTCTTGAAACCTGGACCACTATATTAAGAAAATGATTAGAATTTATTATTATTAACTTGCATACATTTCATTTAAGCAGATTTTTCATAAACACTATAAAACATGATTTTATATGATAATTTTGATGAATAATATACATTTATTTTTTGAACTGCTTATAAAACAAACAATTATCAAGTTAATCTCATGAAACCTGGACCACTATATTAAGAAAATGATTCTTATTTATAATTATTAACTTGCATACATTTCATTTAAGCAGATTTTTCATAAACACTATAAAACATGATTTTATATGATAATTTTGATGAATAATATACATTTATTTTTTGAACTGCTTATAAAACACACAATTCTCAAGTTAATCTCTTGAAACCTGGACCATTATATTAAGAAAATGATTCTAAATTATTATTATTAACATGCATACATCTCATTTAAGCAGATACTTCATTAAAACTATAAAATATGTTTTTATATGATAATTTTGATGAATAATATACATTTATTTTTTGAACTGCTTATAAAACACACAATTATCAAGTTAATCTCTTGAAACCTGGACCACTATATTAAGAAAATGATTAGAATTTATTATTACTAACTTGCATAAATTTCATTTAAGCAGATTTTTCATAAACACTATAAAACATGATTTTATATGATAATTTTGATAAATAATATACATTTATTTTTTGAACTGCTCATAAAACAAACAATTATCAAGTTAATCTCTTGAAACCTGGACCACTATATTAAGAAAATGATTCTAGTTTATTATTATTAACTTGCATACATCTCATTTAAGCAGATACTTCATTAAAACTATAAAACATGTTTTTATATGATAATTTTGATGAATAATATACATTTATTTTTTGAACTGCTTATAAAACACACAATTATCAAGTTAATCTCTTGAAACCTGGACCACTATATTAAGAAAATGATTAGAATTTATTATTACTAACTTGCATACATTTCATTTAAGCAGATTTTTCATAAACACTATAAAACATGATTTTATATGATAATTTTGATGAATAATATACATTTATTTTTTGAACTGCTTATAAAACAAACAATTATCAAGTTAATCTCATGAAACCTGGACCACTATATTAAGAAAATGATTCTTATTTATAATTATTAACTTGCATACATTTCATTTAAGCAGATTTTTCATAAACACTATAAAACATGATTTTATATGATAATTTTGATGAATAATATACATTTATTTTTTGAACTGCTTATAAAACACACAATTCTCAAGTTAATCTCTTGAAACCTGGACCATTATATTAAGAAAATGATTCTAAATTATTATTATTAACATGCATACATCTCATTTAAGCAGATACTTCATTAAAACTATAAAATATGTTTTTATATGATAATTTTGATGAATAATATACATTTATTTTTTGAACTGCTTATAAAACACACAATTATCAAGTTAATCTCTTGAAACCTGGACCACTATATTAAGAAAATGATTAGAATTTATTATTACTAACTTGCATACATTTCATTTAAGCAGATTTTTCATAAACACTATAAAACATGATTTTATATGATAATTTTGATGAATAATATACATTTATTTTTTGAACTGCTTATAAAACAAACAATTATCAAGTTAATCTCATGAAACCTGGACCACTATATTAAGAAAATGATTCTTATTTATAATTATTAACTTGCATACATTTCATTTAAGCAGATTTTTCATAAACACTATAAAACATGATTTTATATGATAATTTTGATGAATAATATACATTTATTTTTTGAACTGCTTATAAAACACACAATTCTCAAGTTAATCTCTTGAAACCTGGACCATTATATTAAGAAAATGATTCTAAATTATTATTATTAACATGCATACATCTCATTTAAGCAGATACTTCATTAAAACTATAAAATATGTTTTTATATGATAATTTTGATGAATAATATACATTTATTTTTTGAACTGCTTATAAAACACACAATTATCAAGTTAATCTCTTGAAACCTGGACCACTATATTAAGAAAATGATTAGAATTTATTATTACTAACTTGCATACATCTCATTTAAGCAGGAACTTCATTAAAACTATAAAACATGTTTTTATATGATAATTTTGATGAATATTAAATATTTATTTTTTGAACTGCTTATAAAACACACAATTCTCAAGTTAATCTCTTGAAACCTGGACCACTATATTAAGAAAATGATTAGAATTTATTATCACTAACTTGCATACATTTCATTTAAGCAGATTTTTCATAAACACTATATAACATGATTTTATATGATAATTTTGATGAATAATATACATTTATTTTTTGAACTGCTTATAAAACACATAATTCTCAAGTTAATCTCTTGAAACCTGGACCATTATATTAAGAAAATGATTCTAATTTATTATTATTAACTTGCATACATCTCATTTAAGCAGATACTTCATTAAAACTAGAAAACATGATTTTATATGATAATTTTGACGAATATTAAATATTTATTTTTTGATCTGCTTATAAAACAAACAATTCTCAAGATAATCTCTTGAAACCTGGACCACTATATTAAGAAAATGATTAGAATTTATTATTACTAACATGCATACATTTCATTTAAGCAAATTTTTCATAAACACTATAAAACATGATTTTATATGATAATTTTGATGAATAATATACATTTATTTTTTGAACTGCTTATAAAACACACAATTATCAAGTTAATCTCTTGAAACCTGGACCACTATATTAAGAAAATGATTAGAATTTATTATTACTAACTTGCATACATTTCATTTAAGCAGATTTTTCATAAACACTATAAAACATGATTTTATATGATAATTTTGATGAATAATATACATTTATTTTTTGAACTGCTTATAAAACAAACAATTATCAAGTTAATCTCATGAAACCTGGACCACTATATTAAGAAAATGATTCTTATTTATAATTATTAACTTGCATACATTTCATTTAAGCAGATTTTTCATAAACACTATAAAACATGATTTTATATGATAATTTTGATGAATAATATACATTTATTTTTTGAACTGCTTATAAAACACACAATTCTCAAGTTAATCTCTTGAAACCTGGACCATTATATTAAGAAAATGATTCTAAATTATTATTATTAACATGCATACATCTCATTTAAGCAGATACTTCATTAAAACTATAAAATATGTTTTTATATGATAATTTTGATGAATAATATACATTTATTTTTTGAACTGCTTATAAAACACACAATTATCAAGTTAATCTCTTGAAACCTGGACCACTATATTAAGAAAATGATTAGAATTTATTATTACTAACTTGCATACATCTCATTTAAGCAGGAACTTCATTAAAACTATAAAACATGATTTTATATGATAATTTTGATAAATAATATACATTTATTTTTTGAACTGCTCATAAAACAAACAATTATCAAGTTAATCTCTTGAAACCTGGACCACTATATTAAGAAAATGATTCTAGTTTATTATTATTAACTTGCATACATCTCATTTAAGCAGATACTTCATTAAAACTATAAAACATGTTTTTATATGATAATTTTGATGAATAATATACATTTATTTTTTGAACTGCTTATAAAACACACAATTATCAAGTTAATCTCTTGAAACCTGGACCACTATATTAAGAAAATGATTAGAATTTATTATTACTAACTTGCATACATTTCATTTAAGCAGATTTTTCATAAACACTATAAAACATGATTTTATATGATAATTTTGATGAATAATATACATTTATTTTTGAACTGCTTATAAAACAAACAATTATCAAGTTAATCTCATGAAACCTGGACCACTTTATTAAGAAAATGATTCTTATTTATAATTATTAACTTGCATACATTTCATTTAAGCAGATTTTTCATAAACACTATAAAACATGATTTTATATGATAATTTTGATGAATAATATACATTTATTTTTTGAACTGCTTATAAAACACACAATTCTCAAGTTAATCTCTTGAAACCTGGACCATTATATTAAGAAAATGATTCTAAATTATTATTATTAACATGCATACATCTCATTTAAGCAGATACTTCATTAAAACTATAAAATATGTTTTTATATGATAATTTTGATGAATAATATACATTTATTTTTTGAACTGCTTATAAAACACACAATTATCAAGTTAATCTCTTGAAACCTGGACCACTATATTAAGAAAATGATTAGAATTTATTATTACTAACTTGCATACATTTCATTTAAGCAGATTTTTCATAAACACTATAAAACATGATTTTATATGATAATTTTGATGAATAATATACATTTATTTTTTGAACTGCTTATAAAACAAACAATTATCAAGTTAATCTCATGAAACCTGGACCACTATATTAAGAAAATGATTCTTATTTATAATTATTAACTTGCATACATTTCATTTAAGCAGATTTTTCATAAACACTATAAAACATGATTTTATATGATAATTTTGATGAATAATATACATTTATTTTTTGAACTGCTTATAAAACACACAATTCTCAAGTTAATCTCTTGAAACCTGGACCATTATATTAAGAAAATGATTCTAAATTATTATTATTAACATGCATACATCTCATTTAAGCAGATACTTCATTAAAACTATAAAATATGTTTTTATATGATAATTTTGATGAATAATATACATTTATTTTTTGAACTGCTTATAAAACACACAATTATCAAGTTAATCTCTTGAAACCTGGACCACTATATTAAGAAAATGATTAGAATTTATTATTACTAACTTGCATACATCTCATTTAAGCAGGAACTTCATTAAAACTATAAAACATGTTTTTATATGATAATTTTGATGAATATTAAATATTTATTTTTTGAACTGCTTATAAAACACACAATTCTCAAGTTAATCTCTTGAAACCTGGACCACTATATTAAGAAAATGATTAGAATTTATTATCACTAACTTGCATACATTTCATTTAAGCAGATTTTTCATAAACACTATATAACATGATTTTATATGATAATTTTGATGAATAATATACATTTATTTTTTGAACTGCTTATAAAACACATAATTCTCAAGTTAATCTCTTGAAACCTGGACCATTATATTAAGAAAATGATTCTAATTTATTATTATTAACTTGCATACATCTCATTTAAGCAGATACTTCATTAAAACTAGAAAACATGATTTTATATGATAATTTTGACGAATATTAAATATTTATTTTTTGATCTGCTTATAAAACAAACAATTCTCAAGATAATCTCTTGAAACCTGGACCACTATATTAAGAAAATGATTAGAATTTATTATTACTAACATGCATACATTTCATTTAAGCAAATTTTTCATAAACACTATAAAACATGATTTTATATGATAATTTTGATGAATAATATACATTTATTTTTTGAACTGCTTATAAAACACACAATTATCAAGTTAATCTCTTGAAACCTGGACCACTATATTAAGAAAATGATTAGAATTTATTATTACTAACTTGCATACATTTCATTTAAGCAGATTTTTCATAAACACTATAAAACATGATTTTATATGATAATTTTGATGAATAATATACATTTATTTTTTGAACTGCTTATAAAACAAACAATTATCAAGTTAATCTCATGAAACCTGGACCACTATATTAAGAAAATGATTCTTATTTATAATTATTAACTTGCATACATTTCATTTAAGCAGATTTTTCATAAACACTATAAAACATGATTTTATATGATAATTTTGATGAATAATATACATTTATTTTTTGAACTGCTTATAAAACACACAATTCTCAAGTTAATCTCTTGAAACCTGGACCATTATATTAAGAAAATGATTCTAAATTATTATTATTAACATGCATACATCTCATTTAAGCAGATACTTCATTAAAACTATAAAATATGTTTTTATATGATAATTTTGATGAATAATATACATTTATTTTTGAACTGCTTATAAAACACACAATTATCAAGTTAATCTCTTGAAACCTGGACCACTATATTAAGAAAATGATTAGAATTTATTATTACTAACTTGCATACATCTCATTTAAGCAGGAACTTCATTAAAACTATAAAACATGTTTTTATATGATAATTTTGATGAATATTAAATATTTATTTTTTGAACTGCTTATAAAACACACAATTCTCAAGTTAATCTCTTGAAACCTAGACCATTATATTAAGAAAATGATTCTAATTTATTATTATTAACTTGCATACATCTCATTTAAGCAGATACTTCATTAAAACTATAAAACATGATTTTATATGATAATTTTGATGAATAATATACATTTATTTTTTGAACTGCTTATAAAACAAACAATTATCAAGTTAATCTCTTGAAACCTGGACCACTATATTAAGAAAATGATTAGAATTTATTATCACTAACTTGCATACATTTCATTTAAGCAGATTTTTCATAAACACTATATAACATGATTTTATATGATAATTTTGATGAATAATATACATTTATTTTTTGAACTGCTTATAAAACACATAATTCTCAAGTTAATCTCTTGAAACCTGGACCATTATATTAAGAAAATGATTCTTATTTATAATTATTAACTTGCATACATTTCATTTAAGCAGATTTTTCATAAACACTATAAAACATGATTTTATATGATAATTTTGATGAATAATATACATTTATTTTTTGAACTGCTTATAAAACACACAATTCTCAAGTTAATCTCTTGAAACCTGGACCATTATATTAAGAAAATGATTCTAAATTATTATTATTAACATGCATACATCTCATTTAAGCAGATACTTCATTAAAACTATAAAATATGTTTTTATATGATAATTTTGATGAATAATATACATTTATTTTTTGAACTGCTTATAAAACACACAATTATCAAGTTAATCTCTTGAAACCTGGACCACTATATTAAGAAAATGATTAGAATTTATTATTACTAACTTGCATACATCTCATTTAAGCAGGAACTTCATTAAAACTATAAAACATGTTTTTATATGATAATTTTGATGAATATTAAATATTTATTTTTTGAACTGCTTATAAAACACACAATTCTCAAGTTAATCTCTTGAAACCTAGACCATTATATTAAGAAAATGATTCTAATTTATTATTATTAACTTGCATACATCTCATTTAAGCAGATACTTCATTAAAACTATAAAACATGATTTTATATGATAATTTTGACGAATATTAAATATTTATTTTTTGAACTGCTTATAAAACACACAATTATCAAGTTAATCTCTTGAAACCTGGACCACTATATTAAGAAAATGATTAGAATTTATTATTACTAACTTGCATACATTTCATTTAAGCAGATTTTTCATAAACACTATAAAACATGATTTTATATGATAATTTTGATGAATAAAATACATTTATTTTTTGAACTGCTTATAAAACAAACAATTATCAAGTTAATCTCATGAAACCTGGACCACTATATTAAGAAAATGATTCTTATTTATAATTATTAACTTGCATACATTTCATTTAAGCAGATTTTTCATAAACACTATAAAACATGATTTTATATGATAATTTTGATGAATAATATACATTTATTTTTTGAACTGCTTATAAAACACACAATTCTCAAGTTAATCTCTTGAAACCTGGACCATTATATTAAGAAAATGATTCTAAATTATTATTATTAACATGCATACATCTCATTTAAGCAGATACTTCATTAAAACTATAAAATATGTTTTTATATGATAATTTTGATGAATAATATACATTTATTTTTTGAACTGCTTATAAAACACACAATTATCAAGTTAATCTCTTGAAACCTGGACCACTATATTAAGAAAATGATTAGAATTTATTATTACTAACTTGCATACATCTCATTTAAGCAGGAACTTCATTAAAACTATAAAACATGTTTTTATATGATAATTTTGATGAATATTAAATATTTATTTTTTGAACTGCTTATAAAACACACAATTCTCAAGTTAATCTCTTGAAACCTAGACCATTATATTAAGAAAATGATTCTAATTTATTATTATTAACTTGCATACATCTCATTTAAGCAGATACTTCATTAAAACTATAAAACATGATTTTATATGATAATTTTGATGAATAATATACATTTATTTTTTGAACTGCTTATAAAACTAACAATTATCAAGTTAATCTCTTGAAACCTGGACCACTATATTAAGAAAATGATTAGAATTTATTATCACTAACTTGCATACATTTCATTTAAGCAGATTTTTCATAAACACTATATAACATGATTTTATATGATAATTTTGATGAATAATATACATTTATTTTTTGAACTGCTTATAAAACACATAATTCTCAAGTTAATCTCTTGAAACCTGGACCATTATATTAAGAAAATGATTCTAATTTATTATTATTAACTTGCATTTAAAACATTTTATATGATAATTTTGACGAATATTAAATATTTATTTTTTGATCTGCTTATAAAACAAAACAATTCTCAAGATAATCTCTTGAAACCTGGACCACTATATTAAGAAAATGATTAGAATTTATTATTACTAAACATGCATACATTTCATTTAAGCAAATTTTTTCATAAACACTATAAAAACATTGATTTTATATGATAATTTTGATGAATAATATACATTTATTTTTTGAACTGCTTATAAAAACACACAATTATCAAGTTAATCTCTTGAAACCTGGACCACTATATTAAGAAAATGATTAGAATTTATTATTACTAACTTGCATACATTTCATTTAAGCAGATTTTTCATAAACACTATAAAACATGATTTTATATGATAATTTTGATGAATAATATACATTTATTTTTTGAACTGCTTATAAAACAAACAATTATCAAGTTAATCTCATGAAACCTGGACCACTATATTAAGAAAAATGATTCTTATTTATAATTATTAACTTGCATACATTTCATTTAAGCAGATTTTTCATAAACACTATAAAACATGATTTTATATGATAATTTTGATGAATAATATACATTTATTTTTTGAACTGCTTATAAAACACACAATTCTCAAGTTAATCTCTTGAAACCTGGACCATTATATTAAGAAAATGATTCTAAATTATTATTATTAACATGCATACATCTCATTTAAGCAGATACTTCATTAAAACTATAAAATATGTTTTTATATGATAATTTTGATGAATAATATACATTTATTTTTTGAACTGCTTATAAAACACACAATTATCAAGTTAATCTCTTGAAACCTGGACCACTATATTAAGAAAATTGATTAGAATTTATTATTACTAACTTGCATACATCTCATTTAAGCAGGAACTTCATTAAAACTATAAAACATGTTTTTATATGATAATTTTGATGAATATTAAATATTTATTTTTTTGAACTGCTTATAAAACACACAATTCTCAAGTTAATCTCTTGAAAACCTAGACCATTATATTAAGAAAATGATTCTAATTTATTATTATTAACTTGCATACATCTCATTTAAGCAGATACTTCATTAAAACTATAAAACATGATTTTATATGATAATTTTGATGAATAATATACATTTATTTTTTGAACTGCTTATAAAACTAACAATTATCAAGTTAATCTCTTGAAACCTGGACCACTATATTAAGAAAATGATTAGAATTTATTATCACTAACTTGCATACATTTCATTTAAGCAGATTTTTCATAAACACTATAAAACATGATTTTTATATGATAATTTTGATGAATAATATACATTTATTTTTTGAACTGCTTATAAAACAAACAATTATCAAGTTAATCTCATGAAACCTGGACCACTATATTAAGAAAATGATTCTTATTTATAATTATTAACTTGCATACATTTCATTTAAGCAGATTTTTCATAAACACTATAAAACATGATTTTATATGATAATTTTGATGAATAATATACATTTATTTTTTGAACTGCTTATTAAAACACACAATTCTCAAGTTAATCTCTTGAAACCTGGACCATTATATTAAGAAAATGATTCTAAATTATTATTATTAACATGCATACATCTCATTTAAGCAGATACTTCATTAAAACTATAAAATATGTTTTTATATGATAATTTTGATGAATAATATACATTTATTTTTTGAACTGCTTATAAAAACACACAATTATCAAGTTAATCTCTTGAAACCTGGACCACTATATTAAGAAAATGATTAGAATTTATTATTACTAACTTGCATACATCTCATTTAAGCAGGAACTTCATTAAAACTATAAAACACATGTTTTTATATGATAATTTTGATGAATATTAAATATTTATTTTTTGAACTGGCTTATAAAACACACAATTCTCAAGTTAATCTCTTGAAACCTAGACCATTATATTAAGAAAATGATTCTAATTTATTATTATTAACTTGCATACATCTCATTTAAGCAGATACTTCATTAAAACTATAAAACACATGATTTTATATGATAATTTTTGATGAATAATATACATTTATTTTTTGAACTGCTTATAAAACAAACAATTATCAAGTTAATCTCTTGAAACCTGGACCACTATATTAAGAAAATGATTAGAATTTATTATCACTAACTTGCATACATTTCATTTAAGCAGATTTTTCATAAACACTATATAACATGATTTTATATGATAATTTTGATGAATAATATACATTTATTTTTTGAACTGCTTATAAAACACATAATTCTCAAGTTAATCTCTTGAAACCTGGACCATTATATTAAGAAAATGATTCTAATTTATTATTATTAACTTGCATACATCTCATTTAAGCAGATACTTCATTAAAACTATAAAACATGATTTTTATATGATAATTTTGACGAATATTAAATATTTTATTTTTTGATCTGCTTATAAAAACAAACAATTATCAAGTTAATCTCTTGAAACCTGGACCACTATATTAAGAAAATGATTAGAATTTATTATTACTAACTTGCATACATTTCATTTAAGCAGATTTTTCATAAACACTATAAAACATGATTTTATATGATAATTTTGATGAATAATATACATTTTATTTTTTGAACTGCTTATAAAAACACACAATCTCAAGTTAATCCTCTTGAAACCTGGACCATTATATTAAGAAAATGATTCTAAATTATTATTATTAACATGCATACAATCTCATTTAAGCAGATACTTCATTAAAACTATAAAATATGTTTTTATATGATAATTTTGATGAATAATATACATTTATTTTTTGAACTGCTTATAAAAACACACAATTATCAAGTTAATCTCTTGAAACCTGGACCACTATATTAAGAAAATGATTAGAATTTATTATTACTAACTTGCATACACTCTCATTTAAGCAGGAACTTCATTAAAACTATAAAACATGTTTTTATATGATAATTTTGATGAATATTAAAATATTTATTTTTTTGAACTGCTTATAAAAACACACAATTCTCAAGTTAATCTCTTGAAACCTAGACCATTATATTAAGAAAATGATTCTAATTTATTATTATTAACTTGCATACATCTCATTTAAGCAGATACTTCATTAAAACTATAAAACATGATTTTATATGATAATTTTGATGAATAATATACATTTATTTTTTGAAACTGCTTATAAAACTAACAATTATCAAGTTAATCTCTTGAAACCTGGACCACTATATTAAGAAAATGATTAGGAATTTATTATCACTAACTTGCATACATTTCATTTAAGCAGATTTTTCATAAACACTATATAACATGATTTTATATGATAATTTTGATGAATAATATACATTTATTTTTTGAACTGCTTATAAAACACATAATTCTCAAGTTAATCACTTGAAACCTGGACCATTATATTAAGAAAATGATTCTAATTTATTATTATTAACTTGCATACATCTCATTTAAGCAGATACTTCATTAAAACTATAAAACATGATTTTATATGATAATTTTGACGAATATTAAATATTTATTTTTTGATCTGCTTATAAAACAAACAATTCTCAAGATAATCTCTTGAAACCTGGACCACTATATTAAGAAAATGATTAGAATTTATTATTACTAACATGCATACATTTCATTTAAGCAAATTTTTCATAAACAACTATAAAACATGATTTTATATGATAATTTTGATGAATAATATACATTTATTTTTTGAACTGCTTATAAAACACACAATTATCAAGTTAATCTCTTGAAACCTGGACCACTATATTAAGAAAATGATTAGAATTTATTATTACTAACTTGCATACATTTCATTTAAGCAGATTTTTCATAAACACTATAAAACATGATTTTATATGATAATTTTTGATGAATAATATACATTTATTTTTTGAACTGCTTATAAAACAAACAATTATCAAGTTAATCTCATGAAACCTGGACCACTATATTAAGAAAATGATTCTTATTTATAATTATTAACTTGCATACATTTCATTTAAGCAGATTTTTCATAAACACTATAAAACATGATTTTATATGATAATTTTGATGAATAATATACATTTATTTTTTGAACTGCTTATAAAACACACAATTCTCAAGTTAATCTCTTGAAACCTGGACCATTATATTAAGAAAATGATTCTAAATTATTATTATTAACATGCATACATCTCATTTAAGCAGATACTTCATTAAAACTATAAAATATGTTTTTATATGATAATTTTGATGAATAATATACATTTATTTTTTGAACTGCTTATAAAACACACAATTATCAAGTTAATCTCTTGAAACCTGGACCACTATATTAAGAAAATGATTAGAATTTATTATTACTAACTTGCATAAATTTCATTTAAGCAGATTTTTCATAAACACTATAAAACATGATTTTATATGATAATTTTGATAAATAATATACATTTATTTTTTGAACTGCTCATAAAACAAACAATTATCAAGTTAATCTCTTGAAACCTGGACCACTATATTAAGAAAATGATTCTAGTTTATTATTATTAACTTGCATACATCTCATTTAAGCAGATACTTCAAAAAACTATAAAACATGTTTTTATATGATAATTTTGATGAATAATATACATTTATTTTTTGAACTGCTTATAAAACACACAATTATCAAGTTAATCTCTTGAAACCTGGACCACTATATTAAGAAAATGATTAGAATTTATTATTACTAACTTGCATACATTTCATTTAAGCAGATTTTTCATAAACACTATAAAACATGATTTTATATGATAATTTTGATGAATAATATACATTTATTTTTTGAACTGCTTATAAAACACACAATTATCAAGTTAATCTCTTGAAACCTGGACCACTATATTAAGAAAATGATTAGAATTTATTATTACTAACTTGCATACATCTCATTTAAGCAGGAACTTCATTAAAACTATAAAACATGATTTTATATGATAATTTTGACGAATATTAAATATTTATTTTTTGAACTGCTTATAAAACACACAATTCTCAAGTTAATCTCTTGAAACCTGGACCATTATATTAAGAAAATGATTCTAATTTATTATTATTAACTTGCATACATCTCATTTAAGCAGATACTTCATTAAAACTATAAAACATGATTTTATATGATAATTTTGACGAATATAAAATATTTTTTTTTTGATCTGCTTATAAAACAAACAATTCTCAAGATAATCTCTTGAAACCTGGACCACTATATTAAGAAAATGATTCTAATTTATTATTATTAACTTGCATACATCTCATTTAAGCAGATACTTCATTAAAACTATAAAACATGATTTTATATGATAATTTTGACGAATATTAAATATTTATTTTTTGAATTGCTTATAAAACACACAATTCTCAAGTTAATCTCTTGAAACCTGGACCATTATATTAAGAAAATAATTCTAATTTATTATTATTAACTTGCATACATCTCATTTAAGCAGATACTTCATTAAAACTATAAAACATGTTTTTATATGATAATTTTGATGAATAATATACATTTATTTTTTGACCTGCTTATAAAACACACAATTATCAAGTTAATCTCTTGAAACCTGGACCACTATATTAAGAAAATGATTAGAATTTATTATTACTAACTTGCATACATCTCATTTAAGCAGGAACTTCATTAAAACTATAAAACATGATTTTATATGATAATTTTGACGAATATTAAATATTTTTTTTTTGATCTGCTTATAAAACAAACAATTCTCAAGATAATCTCTTGAAACCTGGACCACTATATTAAGTATAGTGTATGAATCATTTGCTTATAATCTAATGGTCAGAGTTTCATGACACTGACTTTTTATTACACTACAATTAATTTAATATCAATTAAATTCAATACCCATTACACGCACGTTGCACAAAACCCTTATTATTAGCAGTATCGTCTAGTACATTTTCAACGTAGGATGTTGATATTTTGCATAGTGGTAGAAATGTGAATTCATGTCTCAGCATGTATTGAGTGATCTGCTGTACTGCCATCTAAAAATAAAAAATATTCAGTTAAATATGTATAGTGGTTGGAGAATAACTTGAGAATACAGTGTTTTACAAGCAGTTCAAAGTATGACTTTGTAATATTTGTTTAAATTTTCATATCAAAATTATGATATTAAATCATTTTTTATTGTCTGTATGAAGTATCATCTTAAATGTAATAATTGAATGTCAATAATGGAAAATTAGAATCATTTGCTTATAATCTAATGGTCAGGGTTTCATGACACTGAGTTTTTGTTACACTACTATTAATTTAATATCAATTAAATTCAATACCCATTACACGCACGTTGCACAAAACCATTATTATTAGCAGTATCGTCAAGTACATTTTCAACGTAGGATATTGATATTTAGCATAGAGGTAGAAATGTGAATTCATGTCTCAGCGTGTATTGAATGATCTGCTGTACTGCCATCTAAAAAAAAAATAGTAAGTTAAATATGTATAATGGTTGGAGGATAAAATGTCGCTACTAGACACCGTAAAGAGGACAACAATTTTTATATAACAACTAGTACATGGACAACACTGAATAATTTTGAAATTGAAACAATCAAAACATAAACTAACAGACAAACTTCATTTTTATTAAAAAATTCTTGAAAACAATTTACAGTTGAAACGCAAATACAAATACGAATGTAAAACTGCAAAATGATATGAAATATAGACATAATATAATATAACAGACGATAAGAAATAATAATTATGATAAGCCATAAAAGATAGTACCTACAAATATACCAGAATGTTTTCTAGAATATAAATGTACATATTATAAGTGTGACTAGAGAATACATTTGTACAACTGAAAATTTGCTCCTATTCAATATGAAAAAACGTGGGTATCGCTCCGCTGTATAGTAGAGATGGAAAGTAGGTCACTGGTCACTATAATGGATGTGTTAAATTTGAATGCAACGACGGGTAGTATTGTATACGAAAAACGATTCTGAACGGAGATGATTTGTCAGTCAATGATAATTAGTTGGATATATTATATTATTACCTATATTTAAATTGTAATATATCGTTATTTTACGCGATTTCGTAAAAAATTATATTTCATACGCACATAAAATGTTTTCTATATTGACAATGGATTTATTTTTTTACGGTTACTTGAAGGAAAACTTATGGATAACCTAGTATTGGATTTTTTAACCTTAAGTATAAATCACAAAGATTTTATGAATTTTCAACTTCAAAATTCTTTGCAAATTTTCGTGATTTTGATATATTTTTTAAACATTTGAACTTTAAATGCTTATAAACAAAAATTGTGACTAACGATTTTTGATTTATTTTTTACTACGATAAGTTTCAATTATCTATAAGTAGCTTAAAAAATGTCAAAATATATTGAAAATTTAATCGCAAATAGATAACGCTAATATAAACGTTTGTTGAAAATTTCATGTATTTACAATGATTCGTTTTTGACTTACAGCAAAATCAAAAAATCGATTTTGTCTTTTCAAAGAGGGGCTGAAGTCAAAAACGAAGCATTATTACTACTCCAAAAAGTGATGACGGACACAAAAATAATACAAACATCATTGTAAAATCAATACATTCATCACTCCGTTCAGAATCTAAAAATAATTATTTGTATTATTCGTCAAAATTAACTTATAAAATCATATTTTATAGTTTTTATGAAGTAAAAATATCAGATTAAATGAAACATGTGCAAGTTAAAAATGATAAATTAGAATCATTTTCTTAATCAAGACACTTACTTGTGTTAACTTCAGGCATAAAATATGAACAATTCGTTTATAATATCAAAAATCTTTATTAAATGAACAACAACTACACGCAAAAGCTAAGTAAAAAACAACGATCAGTTACTCTAAAACGACCGTCCGGTGAACGGCACACAACCAACTAGTTTTTTCTCTGAGGCGATCGGGCATCGGCCGACGGATGTCGTCCCCACTACCGCCCTCTGTCGGTGCATACATTTAATAATTTTGAGTGTTTTATAAGCAGTTTAAAATAGGAATTTGTCAAAATTATCATATAAAAACATGTATTATAGTGTATTCAAAATACCAGGTTAAATGAAACACCTGAAAGATAATAATGGTAAATTTCTTAAACCATTGTTAAAGCTTCTAAACTTTAACTTAATATTTGAGTGTTTTATAAATGTTTTATAATGATCATTTAAATATAGTAAAAATAAAATATATTTATAGCATAGGTAAATTTTAAGAATAAACAATACAAGCTAAAGGTGTTTACTATTATTTTATTCAGATATTTAACAAATCTCAATTGTTTCACAGCTATTAATTTAGAATCAATTATATTCAATAACCATTGCACGCACATTGCATAAATCCAATAATTATTATCAGTATCTTCTAGTCCATTTTCAACATAGGATGTTGATTCTTTCCTTGGTGGTAGAAATGTGAATTCGTGTCTCAGCGTGCCTTGATTGATCTGATATACTGCCATCTGAAAAAAATGTAGTAAGTTAATAATGTATAACGGTTGGAGAATAACTTGAGAATACAGTGTTTTACAGGCAGTTCAAAGTATGAATTTGTAATATTAGTCAATATTATCATATTAAAAACATGTTTTATAGTGTTTATGAAGTATCAGCTTAAATGACAAATATGGATGTTGGTAATGGTAAATAAGAATCATTTACTTAATATAACTGTCTAGGTTTCATGACACTAACTTGATAATTGAGATTTTTATGAGCAGCTAAAAATATGAAATTGTAATATGAGTCAAAATTATGATATATAAGCACGTTTTATAGTGTTTATTATTAAGTATGAGCCTAAATGAAATATATGGAAGTTAATAATGGTAAATAAGAACCATTTACTTAATATAATGGTTAGGGTTTTGTGACACTAACTTTTTGTAACAATACTATTAATTGAATATCAATTACATCCAATACCCATTACACGCACGTTGCACATCAGTACCTTCTATTCCATTTTCAACGGAAAATGTTGTAACTTTCCCTAGTGATAGAAATGCTAATTCATGTCTCAGCATGCCTCCAGTGATCTGCAGTACTGCCATCTAAAACACAAATAGTCAGTTAAATATGTATAATGGTTAAAGAAATAATTATAATGCTTAGCAATAAAAGAGATAATACAAATCTACCAGAATGTTTTGTTGAGTTTTAATGTAAAACGAAATATAAGTAAAGAATACAATTGTACATTAACATAAAATTGCTGCTTTTCAAATATTAAAATAATAAGAGTTTGTAATACTTGTATACTTGTATACAATAAGGAATCATTGTCATCATTTAGTAGTCAAGGTTTCTAGACACTAACATGAGAATTGAGTGTTTTATAAGCAGTTAAAAATATGACTTTGAAATATTTGTTAAAATTACCATGTAAAATCATGTTTTATTGTGTTTATGAAGTATCAGCTTAAATGTAATATTTGAATGTCAGTAATTGAAAATTAGAATCATTTGCTTATAATCTAATGGTCAGAGTTTCATGACACTGACTTTTTATTACACTACAATTAATTTAATATCAATTAAATTCAATACCCATTACACGCACGTTGCACAAACCCTTATTATTAGCAGTATCGTCTAGTACATTTTCAACGTAGGATGTTGATATTTTGCATAGTGGTAGAAATGTGAATTCATGTCTCAGCATGTATTGAGTGATCTGCTGTACTGCCATCTAAAAATAAAAAATATTCAGTTAAATATGTATAGTGGTTGGAGAATAACTTGAGAATACAGTGTTTTACAAGCAGTTCAAAGTATGACTTTGTAATATTTGTTTAATTTTCATATCAAAATTATGATATTAAATCATTTTTTATTGTCTGTATGAAGTATCATCTTAAATGTAATAATTGAATGTCAATAATGGAAAATTAGAATCATTTGCTTATAATCTAATGGTCAGGGTTTCATGACACTGACTTTTTGTTACACTACTATTAATTAATATCAAATTAAATTCAATACCCCATTACACGCACGTTTGCACAAAACCATTATTATTAGCAGTATCGTCAAGTACATTTTCAACGTAGGATATTGATATTTAGCATAGAGGTAGAAATGTGAATTCATGTCCTCAGCGTGTATTGAATGATCTGCTGTACTGCCATCTAAAAAAAAAATAGTAAGTTAAATATGTATAATGGTTGGAGGATAAAATGTCGCTACTTAGACACCGTAAAGAGGACAACAATTTTTATATAACAACTAGTACATGGACAACACTGAATAATTTTGAAATTGAAACAATCAAAACATAAACTAACAGACAAACTTCATTTTTATTAAAAAATTCTTGAAAACAATTTACAGTTGAAACGCAAATACAAATACGAATGTAAAACTGCAAAATGATATGAAATATAGACATAATATAATATAACAGACGATAAGAAATAATAATTATGATAAGCCATAAAAGATAGTACCTACAAATATACCAGAATGTTTTCTAGAATATAAATGTACATATTATAAGTGTGACTAGAGAATACATTTGTACAACTGAAAATTTGCTCCTATTCAATATGAAAAAACGTGGGTATCGCTCCGCTGTATAGTAGAGATGGAAAAGTAGGTCACTGGTCACTATAATGGATGTGTTAAATTTGAATGCAACGACGGGTAGTATTGTATACGAAAAACGATTCTGAACGGAGATGATTTGTCAGACAATGATAATTAGTTGGATATATTATATTATTACCTATATTTTAAATTGTAATATATCGTTATTTTACGCGATTCGTAAAAAATTATATTTCATACGCACATAAAATGTTTTCTATATTGACAATGGATTTATTTTTTACGGTTACTTGAAGGAAAACTTATGGATAACCTAGTATTGGATTTTTTAACCTTAAGTAATAAATCACAAAGAATTTTATGAATTTTCATACTTCAAAATTCTTTGCAAATTTTTCGTGATTTTGATATATTTTTTAAACATTTGAACTTTAAATGCTTATAAACAAAAATTGTGACTAACGATTTTTGATTTATTTTTTACTACGATAAGTTTCAATTATCTATAAGTAGCTTAAAAAATGTCAAAATATATTGAAAATTTAATCGCAAATAGATAACGCTAATATAAAACGTTTGTTGAAAATTTCATGTATTACAATGATTCGTTTTTTGACTTACAGCAAAATCAAAAAATCGATTTTGTCTTTTCAAAGAGGGGCTGAAGTCAAAAACGAAGCATTATTACTACTCCAAAAAGTGATGACGGACACAAAAATAATACAAACATCATTGTAAAATCAATACATTTCATCACTCCGTTCAGAATCTAAAAATAATTATTTGTATTATTCGTCAAAATTAACTTATAAAAATCATATTTTATAGTTTTTATGAAGTAAAAATATCAGATTAAATGAAACATGTGCAAGTTAAAAATGATAAATTAGAATCATTTTCTTAATCAAGACACTTACTTGTGTTAACTTCAGGCATAAAATATGAACAATTCGTTTATAATATCAAAAATCTTTATTAAATGAACAACAACTACACGCAAAAGCTAAGTAAAAACAACGATCGGTTACTCTAAAACGACCGTCCGGTGAACGGCACACAACCAACTAGTTTTTCTCTGAGGCGATCGGGCATCGGCCGACGGATGTCGTCCCCACTACCGCCCTCTGTCGGTGCATACATTTAATAATTTTGAGTGTTTTATAAGCAGTTTAAAATAGGAATTTGTCAAAATTATCATATAAAAACATGTATTATAGTGTATTCAAAATACCAGGTTAAATGAAACACCTGAAAGATAATAATGGTAAATTTCTTAAACCATTGTTAAAGCTTCTAAACTTTAACTTAATATTTGAGTGTTTTATAAATGTTTTATAATGATCATTTAAATATAGTAAAAATAAAATATATTTATAGCATAGGTAAATTTTAAGAATAAACAATACAAGCTAAAGGTGTTTACTATTATTTTATTCAGATATTTAACAAATCTCAATTGTTTCACAGCTATTAATTTAGAATCAATTATATTCAATAACCATTGCACGCACATTGCATAAATCCAATATTATTATCAGTATCTTCTAGTCCATTTTCAACATAGCATGTTGATTCTTTCCTTGGTGGTAGAAATGTGAATTCGTGTCTCAGCGTGCCTTGATTGATCTGATATACTGCCATCTGAAAAAATGTAGTAAGTTAATAATGTATAACGGTTGGAGAATAACTTGAGAATACAGTGTTTTACAGGCAGTTCAAAGTATGAATTTGTAATATTAGTCAATATTATCATATTAAAAACATGTTTTATAGTGTTTATGAAGTATCAGCTTAAATGACAAATATGGATGTTGGTAATGGTAAATAAGAATCATTTACTTAATATAACTGTCTAGGTTTCATGACACTAACTTGATAATTGAGATTTTTATGAGCAGCTAAAAATATGAAATTGTAATATGAGTCAAAATTATGATATATAAGCACGTTTTATAGTGTTTATTATTAAGTATGAGCCTAAATGAAAATATATGGAAGTTAATAATGGTAAATAAGAACCATTTACTTAATATAATGGTTAGGGTTTTGTGACACTAACTTTTTGTAACAATACTATTAATTGAATATCAATTACATCCAATACCCATTACACGCCACGTTGCACAAAACCATTAATATTAGCAGTACCTTCTATTCCATTTTCAACGGAAAATGTGTAACTTTCCCTAGTGATAGAAATGCTAATTCATGTCTCAGCATGCCTCCAGTGATCTGCAGTACTGCCATCTAAAACACAAATAGTCAGTTAAATATGTATAATGGTTAAAGAAATAATTATAATGCTTAGCAATAAAAGAGATAATACAAATCTACCAGAATGTTTTGTTGAGTTTTAATGTAAAACGAAATATAAGTAAAGAATACAATTGTACATTAACATAAAATTGCTGCTTTTCAATATTAAAATAATAAGAGTTTGTAATACTTGTATACTTGTATACAATAAGAATCATTGTCATCATTTAGTAGTCAAGGTTTCTAGACACTAACATGAGAATTGAGTGTTTTAATAAGCAGTTAAAAATATGACTTTGTAATATTTGTTAAAATTACCATGTAAAATCATGTTTTATTGTGTTTATGAAGTATCAGCTTAAATGTAATATTTGAATGTCAGTAATTGAAAATTAGAATCATTTGCTTATAATCTAATGGTCAGAGTTTCATGACACTGACTTTTTATTACACTACAATTAATTTAATATCAATTAAATTCAATACCCATTACACGCACGTTGCACAAAACCCCTTATTATTAGCAGTATCGTCTAGTACATTTTCAACGTAGGAATGTTGATATTTTGCATAGTGGTAGAAATGTGAATTCATGTCTCAGCATGTATTGAGTGATCTGCTGTACTGCCATCTAAAAATAAAAAATATTCAGTTAAATATGTATAGTGGTTGGAGAATAACTTGAGAATACAGTGTTTTACAAGCAGTTCAAAGTATGACTTTGTAATATTTGTTTAAATTTTCATATCAAAATTATGATATTAAATCATTTTTTATTGTCTGTATGAAGTATCATCTTAAATGTAATAATTGAATGTCAATAATGGAAAATTAGAATCATTTGCTTATAATCTAATGGTCAGAGGGTTTCATGACACTGACTTTTTGTACACTACTATTAATTTAATATCAATTAAATTCAATACCCATTACACGCACGTTGCACAAAACCATTATTATTAGCAGTATCGTCAAGTACATTTTCAACGTAGGATATTGATATTTAGCATAGAGGTAGAAATGTGAATTCATGTCTCAGCGTGTATTGAATGATCTGCTGTACTGCCCATCTAAAAAAAAAAATAGTAAGTTAAATATGTATAATGGTTGGAGGATAAAATGTCGCTACTAGGACACCGTAAAGAGGACAACAATTTTTATATAACAACTAGTACATGGACAACACTGAATAATTTTGAAATTGAAACAATCAAAACATAAACTAACAGACAAACTTCATTTTTTATTAAAAAATTCTTGAAAACAATTTACAGTTGAAACGCAAATACAAATACGAATGTAAAACTGCAAAATGATATGAAATATAGACATAATATAATATAACAGACGATAAGAAATAATAATTATGATAAGCCATAAAAGATAGTACCTACAAATATACCAGAATGTTTTCTAGAATATAAATGTACATATTATAAGTGTGACTAGAGAATACATTTGTACAACTGAAAATTTGCTCCTATTCAATATGAAAAAAACGTGGGTATCGCTCCGCTGTATAGTAGAGATGGAAAGTAGGTCACTGGTCACTATAATGGATGTGTTTAAATTTGAATGCAACGACGGGGTAGTATTGTATACGAAAAACGATTCTGAACGGAGATGATTTGTCAGTCAATGATAATTAGTTGGATATATTATATTATTACCTATATTTAAATTGTAATATATCGTTATTTTACGCGATTTCGTAAAAAATTATATTTCATACGCACATAAAATGTTTTCTATATTGACAATGGATTTATTTTTTTACGGTTACTTGAAGGAAAAACTTATGGATAACCTAGTATTGGATTTTTTAACCTTAAGTATAAATCACAAAAGATTTTATGAATTTTCAACTTCAAAATTCTTTGCAAATTTTCGTGATTTTGATATATTTTTTAAACATTTGAACTTTAAATGCTTATAAACAAAAATTGTGACTAACGATTTTTGATTTATTTTTTACTACGATAAGTTTCAATTATCTATAAGGTAGCTTAAAAAATGTCAAAATATATTGAAAATTTAATCGCAAATAGATAACGCTAATTATAAACGTTTGTTTGAAAATTTCATGTATTTACAATGATTCGTTTTTGACTTACAGCAAAATCAAAAAATCGATTTTGTCTTTTCAAAGAGGGGGCTGAAGTCAAAAACGAAGCATTATTACTACTCCAAAAAGTGATGACGGACACAAAAATAATACAAACATCATTGTAAAATCAATACATTCATCCACTCCGTTCAGAATCTAAAAAATAATTATTTGTATTATTCGTCAAAATTAACTTATAAAATCATATTTTATAGTTTTTATGAAGTAAAAATATCAGATTAAATGAAACATGTGCAAGTTAAAAAATGATAAATTAGAATCATTTTCTTAATCAAGACACTTACTTGTGTTAACTTCAGGCATAAAATATGAACAATCTCGTTTATAATATCAAAAAATCTTTATTAAATGAACAACAACTACACGCAAAAGCTAAGTAAAAAACAACGATCGGTTACTCTAAAACGACCGTCCGGTGAACGGCACACAACCAACTAGTTTTTCTCTGAGGCGATCGGGCATCGGCCGACGGATGTCGTCCCCACTACCGCCCTCTGTCGGTGCATACATTTAATAATTTTGAGTGTTTTATAAGCAGTTTAAAATAGGAATTTGTCAAAATTATCATATAAAAACATGTATTATAGTGTATTCAAAATACCAGGTTAAATGAAACACCTGAAAGATAATAATGGTAAATTTCTTAAACCATTGTTAAAGCTTCTAAACTTTAACTTAATATTTGAGTGTTTTATAAATGTTTTATAATGATCATTTAAATATAGTAAAAATAAAATATATTTATAGCATAGGTAAATTTTAAGAATAAACAATACAAGCTAAAGGTGTTTACTATTATTTTATTCAGATATTTAACAAATCTCAATTGTTTCACAGCTATTAATTTAGAATCAATTATATTCAATAACCATTGCACGCACATTGCATAAATCCAATATTATTATCAGTATCTTCTAGTCCATTTTCAACATAGCATGTTGATTCTTTCCTTGGTGGTAGAAATGTGGAATTCGTGTCTCAGCGTGCCTTGATTGATCTGATATACTGCCATCTGAAAAAATGTAGTAAGTTAATAATGTATAACGGTTGGAGAATAACTTGAGAATACAGTGTTTTACAGGCAGTTCAAAGTATGAATTTGTAATATTAGTCAATATTATCATATTAAAAACATGTTTTATAGTGTTTATGAAGTATCAGCTTAAATGACAAATATGGATGTTGGTAATGGTAAATAAGAATCATTTACTTAATATAACTGTCTAGGTTTCATGACACTAACTTGATAATTGAGATTTTTATGAGCAGCTAAAAATATGAAATTGTAATATGAGTCAAAATTATGATATATAAGCACGTTTTATAGTGTTTATTATTAAGTATGAGCCTAAATGAAATATATGGAAGTTAATAATGGTAAATAAGAACCATTTACTTAATATAATGGTTAGGGTTTTGTGACACTAACTTTTTGTAACAATACTATTAATTGAATATCAATTACATCCAATACCCATTACACGCACGTTGCACAAAACCATTAATATTAGCAGTACCTTCTATTCCATTTTCAACGGAAAATGTTGTAACTTTCCCTAGTGATAGAAATGCTAATTCATGTCTCAGCATGCCTCCAGTGATCTGCAGTACTGCCATCTAAAACACAAATAGTCAGTTAAATATGTATAATGGTTAAAGAAATAATTATAATGCTTAGCAATAAAAGAGATAATACAAATCTACCAGAATGTTTTGTTGAGTTTTAATGTAAAACGAAATATAAGTAAAGAATACAATTGTACATTAACATAAAATTGCTGCTTTTCAATATTAAAAATAATAAGAGTTTGTAATACTTGTATACTTGTATACAATAAGAATCATTGTCATCATTTAGTAGTCAAGGTTTCTAGACACTAACATGAGAATTGAGTGTTTTATAAGCAGTTAAAAATATGACTTTGTAATATTTGTTAAAATTACCATGTAAAATCATGTTTTATTGTGTTTATGAAGTATCAGCTTAAATGTAATATTTGAATGTCAGTAATTGAAAATTAGAATCATTTGCTTATAATCTAATGGTCAGAGTTTCATGACACTGACTTTTTATTACACTACAATTAATTTAATATCAATTAAATTCAATACCCATTACACGCACGTTGCACAAAACCCTTATTATTAGCAGTATCGTCTAGTACATTTTCAACGTAGGATGTTGATATTTTGCATAGTGGTAGAAATGTGAATTCATGTCTCAGCATGTATTGAGTGATCTGCTGTACTGCCATCTAAAAATAAAAAATATTCAGTTAAATATGTATAGTGGTTGGAGAATAACTTGAGAATACAGTGTTTTACAAGCAGTTCAAAGTATGACTTTGTAATATTTGTTTAAATTTTCATATCAAAATTATGATATTAAATCATTTTTTATTGTCTGTATGAAGTATCATCTTAAATGTAATAATTGAATGTCAATAATGGAAAATTAGAATCATTTGCTTATAATCTAATGGTCAGGGTTTCATGACACTGACTTTTTGTTACACTACTATTAATTTAATATCAATTAAATTCAATACCCATTACACGCACGTTGCACAAAACCATTATTATTAGCAGTATCGTCAAGTACATTTTCAACGTAGGATATTGATATTTAGCATAGAGGTAGAAATGTGAATTCATGTCTCAGCGTGTATTGAATGATCTGCTGTACTGCCATCTAAAAAAAAAATAGTAAGTTAAATATGTATAATGGTTGGAGGATAAAATGTCGCTACTAGACACCGTAAAGAGGACAACAATTTTTATATAACAACTAGTACATGGACAACACTGAATAATTTTGAAATTGAAACAATCAAAACATAAACTAACAGACAAACTTCATTTTTATTAAAAAATTCTTGAAAACAATTTACAGTTGAAACGCAAATACAAATACGAATGTAAAACTGCAAAATGATATGAAATATAGACATAATATAATATAACAGACGATAAGAAATAATAATTATGATAAGCCATAAAAGATAGTACCTACAAATATACCAGAATGTTTTCTAGAATATAAATGTACATATTATAAGTGTGACTAGAGAATACATTTGTACAACTGAAAATTTGCTCCTATTCAATATGAAAAAACGTGGGTATCGCTCCGCTGTATAGTAGAGATGGAAAGTAGGTCACTGGTCACTATAATGGATGTGTTAAATTTGAATGCAACGACGGGTAGTATTGTATACGAAAAACGATTCTGAACGGAGATGATTTGTCAGTCAATGATAATTAGTTGGATATATTATATTATTACCTATATTTAAATTGTAATATATCGTTATTTTACGCGATTTCGTAAAAAATTATATTTCATACGCACATAAAATGTTTTCTATATTGACAATGGATTTATTTTTTTACGGTTACTTGAAGGAAAACTTATGGATAACCTAGTATTGGATTTTTTAACCTTAAGTATAAATCCACAAAGATTTTATGAATTTTCAACTTCAAAATTCTTTGCAAATTTTCGTGATTTTGATATATTTTTTAAACATTTGAACTTTAAATGCTTATAAACAAAAATTGTGACTAACGATTTTTGATTTATTTTTTACTACGATAAGTTTCAATTATCTATAAGTAGCTTAAAAAAATGTCAAAATATATTGAAAATTTAATCGCAAATAGATAACGCTAATATAAACGTTTGTTGAAAATTTCATGTATTTACAATGATTCGTTTTTGACTTACAGCAAAATCAAAAAATCGATTTTGTCTTTTCAAAGAGGGGCTGAAGTCAAAAACGAAGCATTATTACTACTCCAAAAAGTGATGACGGACACAAAAATAATACAAACATCATTGTAAAATCAATACATTCATCACTCCGTTCAGAATCTAAAAATAATTATTTGTATTATTCGTCAAAATTAACTTATAAAATCATATTTTATAGTTTTTATGAAGTAAAAATATCAGATTAAATGAAACATGTGCAAGTTAAAAAATGATAAATTAGAATCATTTTCTTAATCAAGACACTTACTTGTGTTAACTTCAGGCATAAAATATGAACAATTCGTTTATAATATCAAAAATCTTTATTAAATGAACAACAACTACACGCAAAAGCTAAGTAAAAACAACGATCGGTTACTCTAAAACGACCGTCCGGTGAACGGCACACAACCAACTAGTTTTTCTCTGAGGCGATCGGGCATCGGCCGACGGATGTCGTCCCCCACTACCGCCCTCTGTCGGTGCATACATTTAATAATTTTGAGTGTTTTATAAGCAGTTTAAAATAGGAATTTGTCAAAATTATCATATAAAAACATGTATTATAGTGTATTCAAAATACCAGGTTAAATGAAACACCTGAAAGATAATAATGGTAAATTTCTTAAACCATTGTTAAAGCTTCTAAACTTTAACTTAATATTTGAGTGTTTTATAAATGTTTTATAATGATCATTTAAATATAGTAAAAATAAAATATATTTATAGCATAGGTAAATTTTAAGAATAAACAATACAAGCTAAAGGTGTTTACTATTATTTTATTCAGATATTTAACAAATCTCAATTGTTTCACAGCTATTAATTTAGAATCAATTATATTCAATAACCATTGCACGCACATTGCATAAATCCAATATTATTATCAGTATCTTCTAGTCCATTTTCAACATAGCATGTTGATTCTTTCCTTGGTGGTAGAAATGTGAATTCGTGTCTCAGCGTGCCTTGATTGATCTGATATACTGCCATCTGAAAAAATGTAGTAAGTTAATAATGTATAACGGTTGGAGAATAACTTGAGAATACAGTGTTTTACAGGCAGTTCAAAGTATGAATTTGTAATATTAGTCAATATTATCATATTAAAAACATGTTTTATAGTGTTTATGAAGTATCAGCTTAAATGACAAATATGGATGTTGGTAATGGTAAATAAGAATCATTTACTTAATATAACTGTCTAGGTTTCATGACACTAACTTGATAATTGAGATTTTTATGAGCAGCTAAAAATATGAAATTGTAATATGAGTCAAAATTATGATATATAAGCACGTTTTATAGTGTTTATTATTAAGTATGAGCCTAAATGAAATATATGGAAGTTAATAATGGTAAATAAGAACCATTTACTTAATATAATGGTTAGGGTTTTGTGACACTAACTTTTTGTAACAATACTATTAATTGAATATCAATTACATCCAATACCCATTACACGCACGTTGCACAAAACCATTAATATTAGCAGTACCTTCTATTCCATTTTCAACGGAAAATGTTGTAACTTTCCCTAGTGATAGAAATGCTAATTCATGTCTCAGCATGCCTCCAGTGATCTGCAGTACTGCCATCTAAAACACAAATAGTCAGTTAAATATGTATAATGGTTAAAGAAATAATTATAATGCTTAGCAATAAAAGAGATAATACAAATCTACCAGAATGTTTTGTTGAGTTTTAATGTAAAACGAAATATAAGTAAAGAATACAATTGTACATTAACATAAAATTGCTGCTTTTCAATATTAAAATAATAAGAGTTTGTAATACTTGTATACTTGTATACAATAAGAATCATTGTCATCATTTAGTAGTCAAGGTTTCTAGACACTAACATGAGAATTGAGTGTTTTATAAGCAGTTAAAAATATGACTTTGTAATATTTGTTAAAATTACCATGTAAAATCATGTTTTATTGTGTTTATGAAGTATCAGCTTAAATGTAATATTTGAATGTCAGTAATTGAAAATTAGAATCATTTGCTTATAATCTAATGGTCAGAGTTTCATGACACTGACTTTTTATTACACTACAATTAATTTAATATCAATTAAATTCAATACCCATTACACGCACGTTGCACAAAACCCTTATTATTAGCAGTATCGTCTAGTACATTTTTCCAACGTAGGATGTTGATATTTTGCATAGTGGTAGAAATGTGAATTCATGTCTCAGCATGTATTGAGTGATCTGCTGTACTGCCATCTAAAAATAAAAAATATTCAGTTAAATATGTATAGTGGTTGGAGAATAACTTGAGAATACAGTGTTTTACAAGCAGTTCAAAGTATGACTTTGTAATATTTGTTTAAATTTTCATATCAAAATTATGATATTAAATCATTTTTTATTGTCTGTATGAAGTATCATCTTAAATGTAATAATTGAATGTCAATAATGGAAAATTAGAATTCATTTGCTTATAATCTAATGGTCAGGGTTTCATGACACTGACTTTTTTGTTACACTACTATTAATTTAATATCAATTAAATTCAATACCCATTACACGCACGTTGCACAAAACCATTATTATTAGCAGTATCGTCAAGTACATTTTCAACGTAGGATATTGATATTTAGCATAGAGGTAGAAATGTGAATTCATGTCTCAGCGTGTATTGAATGATCTGCTGTACTGCCATCTAAAAAAAAAATAGTAAGTTAAATATGTATAATGGTTGGAGGATAAAATGTCGCTACTAGACACCGTAAAGAGGACAACAATTTTTATATAACAACTAGTACATGGACAACACTGAATAATTTTGAAATTGAAACAATCAAAACATAAACTAACAGACAAACTTCATTTTTATTAAAAAATTCTTGAAAACAATTTACAGTTGAAACGCAAATACAAATACGAATGTAAAACTGCAAAATGATATGAAATATAGACATAATATAATATAACAGACGATAAGAAATAATAATTATGATAAGCCATAAAAGATAGTACCTACAAATATACCAGAATGTTTTCTAGAATATAAATGTACATATTATAAGTGTGACTAGAGAATACATTTGTACAACTGAAAATTTGCTCCTATTCAATATGAAAAAACGTGGGTATCGCTCCGCTGTATAGTAGAGATGGAAAGTAGGTCACTGGTCACTATAATGGATGTGTTAAATTTGAATGCAACGACGGGTAGTATTGTATACGAAAAACGATTCTGAACGGAGATGATTTGTCAGTCAATGATAATTAGTTGGATATATTATATTATTACCTATATTTAAATTGTAATATATCGTTATTTTACGCGATTTCGTAAAAAATTATATTTCATACGCACATAAAATGTTTTCTATATTGACAATGGATTTATTTTTTTACGGTTACTTGAAGGAAAACTTATGGATAACCTAGTATTGGATTTTTTAACCTTAAGTATAAATCACAAAGATTTTATGAATTTCAACTTCAAAATTCTTTGCAAATTTTCGTGATTTTGATATATTTTTTAAACATTTGAACTTTAAATGCTTATAAACAAAAATTGTGACTAACGATTTTTGATTTATTTTTTACTACGATAAGTTTCAATTATCTATAAGTAGCTTAAAAAAATGTCAAAATATATTGAAAATTTAATCGCAAATAGATAACGCTAATATAAACGTTTGTTGAAAATTTCATGTATTTACAATGATTCGTTTTTGACTTACAGCAAAATCAAAAAATCGATTTTGTCTTTTCAAAGAGGGGCTGAAGTCAAAAACGAAGCATTATTACTACTCCAAAAAGTGATGACGGACACAAAAATAATACAAACATCATTGTAAAATCAATACATTCATCACTCCGTTCAGAATCTAAAAATAATTATTTGTATTATTCGTCAAAATTAACTTATAAAATCATATTTTATAGTTTTTATGAAGTAAAAATATCAGATTAAATGAAACATGTGCAAGTTAAAAATGATAATTAGAATCATTTTCTTAATCAAGACACTTACTTGTGTTAACTTCAGGCATAAAATATGAACAATTCGTTTATAATATCAAAAAATCTTTATTAAATGAACAACAACTACACGCAAAAGCTAAGTAAAAACAACGATCGGTTACTCTAAAACGACCGTCCGGTGAACGGCACACAACCAACTAGTTTTTCTCTGAGGCGATCGGGCATCGGCCGACGGATGTCGTCCCCACTACCGCCCTCTGTCGGTGCATACATTTAATAATTTTGAGTGTTTTATAAGCAGTTTAAAATAGGAATTTGTCAAAATTATCATATAAAAACATGTATTATAGTGTATTCAAAATACCAGGTTAAATGAAACACCTGAAAGATAATAATGGTAAATTTCTTAAACCATTGTTAAAGCTTCTAAACTTTAACTTAATATTTGAGTGTTTTATAAATGTTTTATAATGATCATTTAAATATAGTAAAAATAAAATATATTTATAGCATAGGTAAATTTTAAGAATAAACAATACAAGCTAAAGGTGTTTACTATTATTTTATTCAGATATTTAACAAATCTCAATTGTTTCACAGCTATTAATTTAGAATCAATTATATTCAATAACCATTGCACGCACATTGCATAAATCCAATATTATTATCAGTATCTTCTAGTCCATTTTCAACATAGCATGTTGATTCTTTCCTTGGTGGTAGAAATGTGAATTCGTGTCTCAGCGTGCCTTGATTGATCTGATATACTGCCATCTGAAAAAATGTAGTAAGTTAATAATGTATAACGGTTGGAGAATAACTTGAGAATACAGTGTTTTACAGGCAGTTCAAAGTATGAATTTGTAATATTAGTCAATATTATCATATTAAAAACATGTTTTATAGTGTTTATGAAGTATCAGCTTAAATGACAAATATGGATGTTGGTAATGGTAAATAAGAATCATTTACTTAATATAACTGTCTAGGTTTCATGACACTAACTTGATAATTGAGATTTTTATGAGCAGCTAAAAATATGAAATTGTAATATGAGTCAAAATTATGATATATAAGCACGTTTTATAGTGTTTATTATTAAGTATGAGCCTAAATGAAATATATGGAAGTTAATAATGGTAAATAAGAACCATTTACTTAATATAATGGTTAGGGTTTTTGTGACACTAACTTTTTGTAACAATACTATTAATTGAATATCAATTACATCCAATACCCATTACACGCACGTTGCACAAAACCATTAATATTAGCAGTACCTTCTATTCCATTTTCAACGGAAAATGTTGTAACTTTCCCTAGTGATAGAAATGCTAATTCATGTCTCAGCATGCCTCCAGTGATCTGCAGTACTGCCATCTAAAACACAAATAGTCAGTTAAATATGTATAATGGTTAAAGAAATAATTATAATGCTTAGCAATAAAAGAGATAATACAAATCTACCAGAATGTTTTGTTGAGTTTTAATGTAAAACGAAATATAAGTAAAGAATACAATTGTACATTAACATAAAATTGCTGCTTTTCAATATTAAAATAATAAGAGTTTGTAATACTTGTATACTTGTATACAATAAGAATCATTGTCATCATTTAGTAGTCAAGGTTTCTAGACACTAACATGAGAATTGAGTGTTTTATAAGCAGTTAAAAATATGACTTTGTAATATTTGTTAAAATTACCATGTAAAATCATGTTTTATTGTGTTTATGAAGTATCAGCTTAAATGTAATATTTGAATGTCAGTAATTGAAAATTAGAATCATTTGCTTATAATCTAATGGTCAGAGTTTCATGACACTGACTTTTTATTACACTACAATTAATTTAATATCAATTAAATTCAATACCCATTACACGCACGTTGCACAAAACCCTTATTATTAGCAGTATCGTCTAGTACATTTTCAACGTAGGATGTTGATATTTTGCATAGTGGTAGAAATGTGAATTCATGTCTCAGCATGTATTGAGTGATCTGCTGTACTGCCATCTAAAAATAAAAAATATTCAGTTAAATATGTATAGTGGTTGGAGAATAACTTGAGAATACAGTGTTTTACAAGCAGTTCAAAGTATGACTTTGTAATATTTGTTTAAATTTTCATATCAAAATTATGATATTAAATCATTTTTTATTGTCTGTATGAAGTATCATCTTAAATGTAATAATTGAATGTCAATAATGGAAAATTAGAATCATTTGCTTATAATCTAATGGTCAGGGTTTCATGACACTGACTTTTTGTTACACTACTATTAATTTAATATCAATTAAATTCAATACCCATTACACGCACGTTGCACAAAACCATTATTATTAGCAGTATCGTCAAGTACATTTTCAACGTAGGATATTGATATTTAGCATAGAGGTAGAAATGTGAATTCATGTCTCAGCGTGTATTGAATGATCTGCTGTACTGCCATCTAAAAAAAAAATAGTAAGTTAAATATGTATAATGGTTGGAGGATAAAATGTCGCTACTAGACACCGTAAAGAGGACAACAATTTTTATATAACAACTAGTACATGGACAACACTGAATAATTTTGAAATTGAAACAATCAAAACATAAACTAACAGACAAACTTCATTTTTATTAAAAAAATTCTTGAAAACAATTTACAGTTGAAACGCAAATACAAATACGAATGTAAAACTGCAAAATGATATGAAATATAGACATAATATAATATAACAGACGATAAGAAATAATAATTATGATAAGCCATAAAAGATAGTACCTACAAATATACCAGAATGTTTTCTAGAATATAAATGTACATATTATAAGTGTGACTAGAGAATACATTTGTACAACTGA